>NC_140958.1:47741837-47988651 GCF_014529385.1 Adiantum capillus-veneris | reverse complement strand
CTTCATTATTTTAGATCGAATTTCCTTTGTAGGACTCATTGTACAAGGCAGCGGGTGTCACACACACACACACACACACACACACACAAAGAGGCTCATGAGTGAGCCCGGTGAGACAACGAGTGCGACACACATACACATAGAGAGAGAGAGAGAGAATCCTGTCTGTGTAACGACATCAAATTGAGTCTTTGGCCAGTGTGCCTACGAAAGTAGAGAGAGAGAGAGAGAGAGAGAGAGAGAGAGAGAGAGAGCCTTTTTTGTCGGCAACCAGTGTTCGGGAAAAATATGTCTCAGCTTAATATCGTGTCCTTTTCAATATCAAAAATGTCATTTGAGAGCAAGGAGAAACAGAGAAATTCCGCTCCAAAATAGAGAAAAGTAATGCAAAATTTTCTAAAATTTCCTCTTGGCAAATTCAAGGAAAGGAATTTTGTATATTTGGAAAACTAATTTTTCGGAACGCCACTGACGACTGTCCAGGCACAAATGGTGTGTGTGTGACGGAGATGGCAGCGAGTGTGACACACACACACACACACACACACACCACACACACACACACAGAGCGACTCTTGCCTCTGTGCTGACAACAGATAGCGTAGAAAATTGAGTCTTTGACCAGTGTGCTTGCGAGCGTTGAGAGAGAGAGAGAGACCAGTGAACCGTGATCCTGACAGGGAGCCACGAATCTGGCTTTGTTCCATGCGTGTATGCGTGTTGCACCATCGCACCAGTCTCCGTATATGATGTGTTCGTATGCACTCCTACGCATTCATGATAGAGATAGATAGATTATGGTCTCTCCATTAGTTGATCCAACTGGTAACAGCCTGAGCGGCGGCCTGAGCCGCGAGCTTAGTCTCAAATTCCTCCTAGTTCCAACTAGAGCGCAAAGAGAGAGAGAGAGAGAGAGAGAGAGAGAGAGAGAGAGAGAGAGAGAGAGTTTCCTTTTATCTCTCATGCTAGAGAGAAATATATCTATAGAGAGAGGGAGAGAGGTCTTTTAGCAATACTGAACATTGGACAGCCAGCACTGCCTCCTGCATTGAGGTGATCCTCGACGACTATCGAACAGACTCAAAACGTAAATTTGATGGTTGATCCTTCAAGACTGAAGTAGATGGATATGGAATTGCACACGCGCACACACACACACACACACACAGAAAGAGAGAGAGAGAGAGAGAGAGAGAGAGAGAGAGAGGAGAGAGAGAGAGAGGCAGCCTCCGGTCGATGACCGTACTAGAAGGTAAAACATTAAGATGAGAAGAAACACAAGGGCGACACGTAGTGGCAGGTGGACATGAAATAAAGGGAGTTGCCTGACCGTTGCCAGGAACTAGAGGAGCTAGCCTGCGTGGCCAAGATGAAACTGAAGGAGATGCCTGAGTGTTGCTTGCTTCGCGTGATCACAAAGCTGGAGTCCAAGGAAAGGCATGGTCACATGGGTCTGACCACTACGTCGTTCATATCCTACATCCCCTTAACACGAAGGACATTTTACTCATCCAAACTCACAAACGCGCCAAGTTCCGAGTATTGAAGTAGAGGCAGCTATGGCTGGATGTGGGCGTCGAGGACTCGAGGTCCTGGAAGCTCTTTTTGAGTTTCCACTTGCACATCTGTGAGCTCATTGGATGATTTTCTTACCCTCTTTTCTCGCACGTGTTGCACCGTAATTGATCTGCTTTTGTTAGGGTGATCACAAGAACTCCTTGAGCATTTGCTTCACAGCAGCAACAACAAGAGAGAAAGAAATACACCCGCAATAAGAGGGAAAATGGTTATGGAAGCAATGCTATTGAACAACGATTAATCAAAGAGCTTTCGCTAAGGACGACTAGCATGGTTGTGGTGTGGACAGCCATTGTGGTTGCATTTGATAAGTTGATATTTGGAGCCAGGGTGCCTCGATTTCCCACTCACTTTCACAACCATACCGGGTGATCAAGGACGTGAGCTTGGATTTGATATCTGCTTAGGGTTCACTTGCCTGAAGCAACAACTAGAGGGATATTGTTCGGGGAAAATGTGTCTCAGCTTAATATCATGTAGTTTTAATTTCAAAATTTCCAGTTGAGGTCAAGAGGAAAAGAAGAAATTCTGAGCCAAAATAGAGAAACATAGTGTAAAACCCCACAAATTAAACCTAATTTTTTAAAATTTCATGTTGGCAAATTCAAGGAAAGGAATTTAGTATGTTTAAAAAAATGATTTTTTCGAACATTGTAAAGGGAGGAAGGGCACGCAAGCGCATGTGTGTGTAGATGGGAATCACGAGATGTGCATGCATGATCGTGTAGGTTATAAACGCCTTCCAAAGTTATCAGATCCTATGGAGGTGGCCCTGCTACATGGATACCGGGCAGTGCAAAACCCGATGAGGCTAAGGTTCTCACCACCATGGCTAAGAGGGAGTTATAAGTGCTCCTGGTAGCACACATTAAAGGTGGGTGTGTCTATGCAGATGTTCTCTATGTCACGCTGTTCTGGTGCTACCTATACCTGTGCTTGCGCTCTCTAAACTTACTCTACACCCACAAGGGTTGTCATGGTGGACGATGTCCAATGGTACGGGTTGTTTTGCACGAGGCTTGAGAGTAAGAGGAGTCATACCGCCACCAAAGGCAGTGTCGTTTTATTAGTTGAGCTTAAAATTTTGAAGGAAGGAGAGGGCATCCATGTGTCACTCTCTCCTCTGTTTCAAGAACCATAAGAAACATTTGGTTTGAAATGTAAAAGTGAAGGGTATGTCAAAGTCATTTGGTTTGAAATGTAAAAGTGAAGGTAAGTAGCAAGTGAAGTGAGTGAAGTGATTGTAGAAAATGAAAAGACCTAGTTTTGACTTCTGTGTTCTGTCCAAAAAAGTCACACTACTTAGTACTATGTTTATATTTATATTATTTAAACTCTTTAGTAAGACCTTGGAGTTTCACTCTATCCTTCAATTTTAAAGAGTGATTACTTTTGTTTTTGTAAAAGGTGGCTCGACTTTGTAGCTAGGGAAAATAATGAGCAACGAGATGTGTCATGTGTCAATAAGTTGGTCGTTCTCAAACATGCATGTGTGTGTGTATGTGTGTGTGTGTGTGTGTGTGTGTGTGTGAGAGAGAGAGAGAGAGAGAGAGAGAGATGCGACACATTGTAATTCTGAAAGAGAGAGATCAAGTTTTATTTTCTACGGCACCGCCATGTGTGTCATAGGTCAGAGAGAGAGAGAGAGAGAGAGGGCCAATCCCATTCAGTCATGTTGAGGAGTGTGTGTGTGTATTTTTGTTTGAAAGCAAGAGAAAGAGAGAGAGGGAGTGCCATTGATTGGCCTTGGTGCTTGACAGAGAATGCCCCCCCTTTCTCAACCCCCACCCAAACTCAATCATGAACACAACCCACCACTTACTTCATGTACAACTTTTCAAATGTAACACAACCCACCACTTACTTCATGTAAAACTTCTCAAATGTTGCTGCAACAAGTCTCATGTAGTCTCCTCTATCAACACCCCTGGCTGCCAACAGTTGTGCCGCCACAAGCTCCACACCCTTATACAACCTCAATCCTCTGTTGGCTAGGACGCCAAGACTCTAGATTGAATACATGTCCCACTCGCCACAAGCGCTTGCTAAGCCACCTACTCCTCTAGCACTGCATGTCCTCCACCCTTGATCCCGACGAGCTCCATTTTTGCCTAGCTACAACTCTCCACACCACACGAGAGAGAGAGAGAGAGAGAGAGAGAGAGAGAGAGAGAGAGAGAGAGTCTCACATCCGTCTACACACTTTCTTTGTCTTTTCTCGTCTAAATAACGGATGCTACAATGTTGAGAGCTCCAACGGGACCATCCACACTTTTTAGCTTTCTCAAGACTTCACATCTCAAACTCCTAACATAGGCAAAAAAAAAAGGGTTCTGCAAGGGGACAGATGACCTTGCCTGCTGCTACAGTTCTCATGACAATAGTCGTGCAAGGCGGGTAATCGATTCAGTGTTTGGGAAAAATGTGTCTCAGCTTAATATCATGCCATTTTCAATTTAAAAAATGTCGGTTGAGGGCAAGGGGAAAAGGAGAATTTTCACCCCAAAATAGAGAAAAATAGTGTAAAAACCTGCTAAATAAACCTAATTTTCTAAATATCCTCTTGGAAAATTAAAGGAAAGCAACTTTGTATGTTTGAAAAAATGATTTTTCCAGAACACTGATGTGATTGCATTGGATGATGATCATTGCTAGTCAAGGGTATTGGCCTTGGTCTTGGAGTTAGCAATCTTTTGCTCATTTGGGTCCTCCTTGGTGTTGCATATTTAATGTGGGCCCTTTGCCTCCTCCTAGAAATGGAGGAATCTGAAACTCCGAGCGAGTTCTCTTGAGCAATCCCTAAACCGAGCAAAACACGGTAAAAAATATACATCAACAATCACAAAGCATTGAGGGTGTTTTCATTACTTTTAAGCATCATAATGAGAGGGTGAAAGTATGTGTTTCTATCTAATTCAAACTTTTTTTGTTAGAGGTTAGTCCTTGCTCGCCAAGATAATGAAATTGATGGATGTTCTCAAACCACGGTGGACAATTCAAAAAGAAAATGTATATTCACAACTTGAAGACTCTATCCCTCCAATACCAAAAATCTCTCGTATATAAAATCTTTGTCTTTTTTTAATATATTAGTTTGTAGGAGGGTGAAGGAATATGAGCTTCATATCATGCAAGTAAGCTAGATAATTACATGGCCTTGTAGGCTCAATGTCAATATAGCCTTGCCAGAAAGATCATAGTCGTATGCATGTGTGGTAAAGAATTCTTGCATCGTACTATTAAACAACTTCGTTTGCAAGCCTTCTCATTTTGAGACAACCATTTAGACATAGCCCAGGCAACATATTTGTTACTACCTTTGTGAACAAGTTTAGAGCAAGTCACACTATCAATTACTTCTTCTAATAATTATGCCTTGGTGGTCATGTGAGAGAAGGCTTTGAGGATAGTAGAAATGTGCAAAAACTTTTGGAACTATGCATTGCAATTAAATGGGTTTGAGTGGTGCAACTTTTATAAGATGTTGGATGTTGCGAGCATGATATGGATTCCTAGAATTGGCTACCACATCACCTCCTTGCTCCCTTGTGTGCAGGCCAAGCCTCCCTCTCTCTCTCTCTCTCTCTCTCTCTCTCTCTCTCTCCACATGAGTGTGAAGTGCTAGAAAGTTCATTTTTTGCAAGAACAAAAGTTTGATCGACCTACCTCTTGCATTAATCAATTATATCGCACTTGGCTCTCCTCTCTCTCTCTCTCTCTCTCTCTCTCTCTCACACACACACACACACACACAACACACACACACACACACACACACCACATTAGTGTGAAGTGCTAGAGAGGCTCTCTTACCACATTAGTGTGAAGTGCTAGAGAGTCTAATTTTTTTAAAGAACAAGAACTTGATGGACCCGCCTCTTGCATTACTCAATTATATCCCACTTGGCCTCTCTCTCTCTCTATATAAGAAGTTAGAGTTTCTCATTCTCTTCTTCTCTCTCAATCAGTTAATGATCTTGAACCATCAAAAGATAGACTTTCTCTAGCGGCACACACCAACGTGGATTTCTAGAGAGAATGTTATCACCTCTTCTCTCTCTATTTCCCTCTACCCCCAAGGGTTAGAAAAATACATTTTTTCTAACTAGTGAAAACAAGGGAAAACTTGAAACTCTCCTAGTTTTTAGGTCAAAATTTGAAGCTTTTAGCCATAATTACACTAAGACTTCTGCAAATTTCTTGATTTTCCCAAATGCAACCTCAAATCTAACCAGGGTTTTATCATTACAAATGGTTAAAATACATGGGACCCTTTTTTTTCGTTTGGAGTTTTGGAGCAATCTCCTCCTCCTCATTTCTCTCTCTACAATGACTCGCATGTGCACAAGAAGTAGGAAACAGAGGCTCCTCGCCGTTGCTAGTCAACCTAGTGCATCTCTCTCTCTCTCTTTATTAATATAATAATCTCTCTATAAATAAATTAACCTTTGCACATTCAGGATTACAACTGCTACCCACATCATGAAGTTCGCATAAGTTCACACTTCTCTTGAAGAATAAGAAGAGTGCCCACTACGCCTTAGTAATCTTAGATTTCATACATAACTTGCCCACTACTGCTTCATACATTGCTATCGGCAAGCTTGCAACGTGCCACGATTGTGGACTTGCAAGGGGACAAACAAATAAACCAAGGGCTGCCCTCGGCATTTGCACCAGCCTAATCAGAGATGAGGGTTGGCCCAGGGGGAGAGAGAGAGAGAGAGAGAGAGAGAGAGAGAGAGGGGGGGGGGGGGGGGGGGGGGGCTGTACAGATGGATGCGTGCATAGATCACCATGCAAATAGCGATGCATGCAAGGGATGACGTGGTAGTACAATCTTGCAAGATCGGGGGTGAGAGGCTTGTGGTGCAATAGTAGCACCGCCACGCTCCCTGCTCCCAAAAGAATGCGCCTCAAAGCAAATACGTTCAAAGAAACATCCTCTGCATAACCCTTCAACGATACATTTTCCGTTGTCTTGTACTGTGTTGATAGTGCCCTCGAGGTCCTATCCGCCTTCATGCAATCCATCCACCATCACCCACGAAACTTGCTCTCTCTCTCTCTCTCTCTCTTCCTTCTGGCACCACAAGAAGGTTTAGATAAATTCTCACAATAATTCCCACATTGCGACTTACCTCAACATCATTAGCTTCTGTGAAAGAGGCACTACATACCTAGCTAGGTACGATTCTAGTAGGGGACAACACGTCTGGGGGGGGGGGGGGGGAGCGGGAGGCAAGGACAGTGGCCCTCTGACCCCAATCGTACCTAGCTAGGTATGTGGTGCCTCTTGAGAAGAAGCTCATGATGTTATGTATTGTATGAAAAACATTGAAAAAGAGTCCGTTTTCTTGCGTGAGGAAATGTTTCAATCTTCTTGTAAATTAAGGGGAGCTACGCTTTTCTACCTTGAGTCACAAAAGAGTCTTGAAAATCAGTTTGTCATTGTCATCGTGATACTCAAAAAGATATCATAATATAATTCAAACATAGAGATTCTTGAAAACGAGCAAAAAGATTGAATGACCATTTAAACCAATGCCAAAATTGTAATGACCCACTTCCACACGCATAAACTTCTTGTGAATAAACTCAAGTTTGCATGCACATCAATGCTTCTACATTACTCCACGTGAATATGGGTTTTGCTCTCCTTAACACTAGAATGGTAACAAGACATTTTTATGTCCTTGGACACTTTTGTGTCCTGTTAAGTGACCATTTTGCTTGAATTATTTCAAGAGTATGAGAATGGATTTCTAGGTGCTATATATCCACAAAGATGCCTTATGAGCTGAAAAAAACTTAGCATTTTTTTTGGAGTATAGATCTCACCATTAACTTTACACTTGCACAACATTTTTGAACCTAAACTGTGTGAAAAAAAGGTTCTGTTTTTGGCTTTTTTTTCAATTTTTGGCAACTATACCACTCTAAACTTCATGTTTGAGAGGTTTAGATGGCTAGAGTTTAGGACTTCATAGTTCTCAACATGTTTTGATGCTTGTAGGGAGAGCTAAGTGTTAAAATTGAATGTTATGACCAATTTACAAGAATTGCATAATCCCGTTTTTTTTGGCCAAAATTAGCACTTTTATGATTTTTTTGGGGGCTTTCTTGATATCCAAATTCAATTTTGATTGTGTAAGTGTAATATATAACATAAATCTAATCTTTCTTGAGTTTTGGGGGACCTAATATGCTATATAGCATAGTATATGATGATGGTTGAGTTTTTTTATTGCTGAAGAATACGATACATTTTAGAGTAGGAAGTATAACTTTCTCAATATTGCTAGTTTCTTAGGCCAATTGTGTGTATTTTGTAGGTAGTAACCATATCTAATCATAGACTACAAACTTGGCTAGATATTGAGTAGTTTCTATGGGTTTCCAAAGGTCAGAATGCGAAACCAAGTTTTTTCATGTTTGCTGTATTTAGCACTTTATCATTGCCCCCAAGGTTCCAATTGTAAGAGATCCATTATCCTTTTGACATGCTCCATGGCTCCTTTTGAATCCAAAGACCCAAAGGGAACTAAGAAAATATGTATATAGTATCTGTATTGAGCGTGACTATAGAAACTTTGATGATAGGTCCACAGAATGGCAAAAATGCGACTTTTTTGTACCTATTTTTTTTGCCCAAAAAAAAATTAGTGAGGTAAAAGCAACCATATGTTTTGGTCACCAACCCATTGAAGTTAACGAGGAATTTTATCTCATGTCCTACAAAAATCCGCACTCTTATTTATATGCGATCAACCGTAAGAAATTGTTGTTTTGGGAAAAATGCACTGGTCCATCAACTTTGGAGGCTTGTAGTGACCAAGGGATGAGAAAAATTACAAGTTTCTCATTTTTTCCATATGTAGTAGTTATTGAACTATAAGCTCATGAAAGGATTTTTCAAAATGAGTGGATCTAATATGGTTTTGGAAATTTTTCCCAAAACCCTGAAAGGACAATTTTATGTCCTGTTAGGTTACCATTCTAGTGTTACCGCAATCATTAATAGCCTTGCTTTATCAATCTCAGTCGTCTTGGTCCGCCAGCTACTTATGACACCATCTCTCTCTCTCTTTTTTTTTTTTTTGAACCCAAATAAATTCTGAGCTTGGATTTCTCTTAGAAAAATATATAGAGTGTCTCCAACAAATTGTTGCAAAGAGGCTGTTGAAAGCAATTTACCATAAGCATATAGCCATGAAAAAAGGGTTATCTGCTCACGAACACTCTACCAATTGTGTACAAGGGTTTTTAAATAGCAACCTGCAAATGCTTCTGTTCAATATAGGTTGAATGGGAAGCCGTCAAACAGGATGCACAAGGTATGTAACCAAGAGCGCCACAAACATGAGGGCATAGGCAATGCCGAGGTCAATTGTGGTTCCGTCACTGGTCGGGGAAGGAGCAGGAGCCATGGATGGCTGGCCGTGCACTGCATTCTACAGAAGGAAAAGCAGGAAGACAAAGAAGAGGAGGGAGAGCTTGGAGTACGCCATAGCCAGGTCCCTCCAAGTTCCCCATGCAGAAGTCTCTCTCTCTCTCTCTCTCTCTCTCTCTCTCTCTCTCTCTCTCTCTCTCTCTCTCTCTCTCTCTCTCTCTCTCTCTCTATAGCAGCGCGCGCCGGCGCGTGGTGCTAGAGAGACATTACATCAAGGCGCAGTGCTCGAAAAAATGTGTCTCAACTTAATATCGTGCCATTTTCAATTTCAAAAACGCTGGTTGAAGGCAAGGGGAAGATGAGAAATTCTCTCCTAAAATAGAAAATTAATGGAAAAACTCAAAAACTAAACCTAATTTTCTAAAAGTTCCTCTCGATAATTCGAGAAAGAGAATTTTCTTTGTTTGGTAACATGATTTTTCACGATTACTACATCAAGCATATATAGGTGCCAACAATTCAAGGGCAAAAATCCATGAGGTGACTGAAGCCTCACGTGTTGATAAAATGAGTGACGTGATTATGAAAGATGTGTTCATTTACGGTGCACATCATTAGGAAATTCTTCTTTGAATTTATCTTAAATGGAATTCTGTTTATTTGTAAAATTGATTTTTTCCAAACACTGTTGCATAGGGAGCACCAACGAGTAAAACCCTCAGTGTATAAAAGGTCAATGGCAGCACATCAAAGAATCACCTTCTCTGTGTAGCGATGCGTGCCGGTGTGCAGTCCTAGAGGCAGGAAATGTGTAGGGAGGTCCAGGGTGGAGAAACTCGATCTTCGTGAAGGGATCCGCATCCCAAAGTAAGCAATGGCACAAGAGCTTTTCTTTCTTTCTCTTTAACTTTCGGCGATGGACAGCTCCTTCATTGTCGCTAGTGTCAAGGGAAAATTAATTTTGCAAACATACAAAATTCCTTTCCATGAATTTTCCGAAAGGAGATTTCAAAAAACTTGGTTATTTTTGAATAAAATTACACTCTTCTTCTCTATTTACGGACATAATATTAAGTTCACATGTTTTTCAAACACTAATTGTCATTGTGACATCAATAAGCCTCTCTCTCTCTCTCTCTCTCTCTCTCTCTCTCTCTCTCTCTCTCTCTCTCTCTCTCTCTCTCTCTCTCTCTCTCTCTCTCTGTGTGTGTGATTTTGTGTGCACGTGTGCGTTTGAACGAGAAAGAATTCAACTCTTACCAGTGACTAGTCTCTCTCTCTCTCTCTCTCTCTCTCTCTCTCTCTCTCTCTCTATGTGTTATGTGCCTCTCGCTGCATGGGCACGGGGGTTGTTAGAGAGAGAGAGAGAGAGAAAGATCGGCTTTGAACTCCTTATTGAGTCATTCTATTTTATGCTACCCATGGTGTTGCACCTCCTAGCTTTTATATCTGCATGTTATGGACTTGCTTACATATGGGTTATGAATGCCCAAATCATCATTCATACCTTCTCATACAGAGAATTGATGAAGCTTATACAAATCTCTTCATGGAAATTCAAAGACGAGTACATGTTGTCATACGATCATATGTGTGTCAAGTTTTTTTGTAAGTGCTTCATTAGCAAAGTATAGGCACTGGCAATGCAGTGCACACACACACACACTCTCTCTCTCTCTCTCTCTCACACACACACACACACACACACACAAAGAGAGAGAGAGAGAGAAGGCAGAACGCTCACATTTGGGTCCAATAGAAGGATCAAGAAAGAGGGGGCAAGGTAGCAGGAGGGAAGAGATGGATTCAGAGTATATGGGGAGGGCGGTTGTGGTTCACTATTACTCCATATTTCACACACACACACACACACATGCCCATGTGAGTTCATGTGCAAAGAGAGAGGCAGAAAGAAAGCGAGCGATAGAGAGAGAGAGAGAGAGAGAGAGAGAGAGAGAGAGAGAGAGAGAGAGAGAGAGAGAGAGAGAGAGAGAGAGAGAGAGAGAGAGAGAGAGAGAGAGAGGAGTTTGCTCGTAGGTGAAAGAGTGAGGAAAGGTAGTTGGCAAGCTTGCTTTTGTGTGTAGATATTGTGGCCATTGTAGCAAGATCTTCATCCATCTCATCTTTGCATAGTGTCGCCCTATGCTCGTCCTCTTCATCAACATCCTTTTCATTGAAGTTCTTCCCTTCCCTCTCCTTCACCCCCTCCAGTGGTTTTTGCTTTATTTGCATGGTCACCAAGAAGGTTTCTGCCTGATTCTCTAGAAAGATATCGTGGCTTTTTGGGATTAGGGGAGGTTGCAACCTTATCGATCTTGAATGGCTTGATGGATTGCTTTTCAATGACTATGGCTTTAATCCCCTCCAACTTGGAAAGGATAAAACTACCAGCAAAGGTGGAAATCTTTGTGGGGCAGGTATGGAGCGTAGTCCCCTAGTTCCAAGTTAGAGCTCAACCAAGAGCAGTTGCTCCATTCTCTTTTGGAAAGTTGTTGGGTACTCGACTATTGTTGATGTGATGGTTTGAGAGCACAAGATGGGTTGACTTCCTCGACACCGGTACCCAATCTTTGCTCGGGTTTTAGTTTGCTTGGAAACTATCGCTCGGGCTATGGTAAGACTCCTAGAAATGATGACTCCGGTCCCTTAGTGTACGGCTGCCTACATGCATGTGTCTCCATTGTAGGATTGCCTCCATGTCATTTTGCTTACATTTAGATCCTTGTCACTTTGGAACGGCTAAATAGCCTTCCGGCTTTGTTTGCAACTCAAGAAAATCGATGGCGTCGAAGATAAATGCTTGATTTGTCTGAGTGATGAGATAGATCTTGAGCAGGTTCCTACTAACCGACAGGGCCTCAAAAGTCAACCATTTGAAAGGCAATGCCTGTTTTGAGGCTTTTAACTACCACAATTAGATAGGTAGAGATAGAAGAGTTGGCTCGTGACCAGGCAAAAAGCAGGCTCCTTGATACATGCGACCAGGCTCTTACCCTCTCACATGCTTCATTTTAATACTACAAACTAGACATGCAACCAGAGAGAGAGAGAGAGAGAGAGAGAGAGAGAGAGAGTTTTTTCTTCCTACTGACGTGGTTTGAGACCCGTTAATCTCGACTCTCAGCTATTAAGTTTAGGCAAACCTTATCCAATCCAAACATGGTTGGCAACAAGTCATCATGTTACATAGCAAGTTGGAAGAGAGAGAGAGAGAGAGAGAGAGAGAGAGAGAGAGAGAGAGAGAGAGAGAGAGAGAGAGAGAGAGAAGAAGAAGAATAAGAAGAAGATCATAAGAGACCTAAAAATTCTAGCCGATGAACATTGGTTCTTGAACTCAAGGTCTTGCATGCTCACATACTTATACAAGGAGAGGGGGGCATAACTTTTAATATCATAGAAACAATCATAATGACCTCAAAGGTTAAAACACAGACAGACAGACACACACACACACACACACACACACAGGTCATCCTTAAAGGTCAGATTGACCTATGGACCGAGTACAACATGTAACATGCTTTAAGACTATGGAGATAAGGGTGGCCACTAACAAGTTGAATCCATGAGAGAAAGGTATATAGGCCATGTTATGGCTAAACTGTGTGTAAAGCAAGTTTGATGTGATCAAAAGATGATCACTCATGTAGGGTATGATGATTGCACTCTTCCTTGATTTTTGAAGTACTTAATACCTTTTATAGCATAGTATACAACAATGGTTGGCTTTTTTGACTATAGAAGAATATGAGACTTTATAGTGTAGCAAGTATATCTTTCTCAATATTGCTAGTTTCTTATGCCCATTGTGTGCTTTTTGTAGATAGTAACCATACCTAATCATAAACTCAAATTTGGCTATATATTGAGTAGTTCTATGGGATTATAGAGGACATAATGCTAAACCCTTTTTTTTCATATTTGTTGTATTTAGACATCATCATTGCCCCCAAGATTCCACTTGGTGAGAGATCTATTATTCTTTTGAAATGCTCCATGACTCCTTTTGATTCCAAAGGCGAAAAGGTAACTAAGAAAACATGTATATAATATATGTACTAAGCGTGGCTATAGAAAATTTAATGATAGTCCATAGAATGACAAAAATGCAACTTTTTTGTACCTAGTTCTTTTGCTAAAACAAAACAGTGAGGCAAAAGCAATCGTATATTTTGATCAGCAACCCATTGTAGCGGATTTTTGTGATGAAGAGATGAGGAAATTTACAAGTTTCTCATTTTTTCCATATATAGTAGTCCTTAAACTATAAGGTCATGAAAGGATTTTTCAAAATGAGTGGATCTAATATGGTTTCGGAAGTTTTTCTCAAAACTCTGAAAGGACACTTTTATGTCCTATTAGGTTAGCAACCAAGTGTTAATCTATGAGTGGAGATGCTTGAAGTCGACCAGATGTAGGACATCCATATTGGATAAGGTTTTGTTGGAGGATTACACAATTTGGTGAGACATCAGCAATAGAGGAATATGAAGAAGGAAACCAATTCACTCCTAAAAGTCCGGTCAGCACACCTTCAGGAGCAAAATAGGATTTTGAGCAAGTCCCTGAGGAGGTTTTGAATCTAAATTTGCATTGATTTGTTAGGGCTTGGGAACTCAACAAAACATTTCAACCACAAAGAAGACTTCACTTTGTAGAATAGACTCTACCCTTACCATTTGGTCCTCTCAGGCAAACCAATAGTGTTTGAACACCAAAACCTTTACCAATACAACAACCACCTATACAGTCACCCTTTGCGATGTCTCAACTTAGACCCAATCCTAGAGTGGGAGTGGATAAGCTCAACGAAAAGTCCAAGGAGGATGCTGAGAACCACGTGGGGCAGTTCGAGACTAGGTGGGCGGCAAGTAGGTACAATGTGACGCACAATGATGACACCAAAAAGGAGCATTTTGTTGCCACATTTTAAGGGAAGGATATGGCATGGTTTATGAAGTATGGTATTGCAACATTTTCAACATATGAAGCTTTGAAGATAAGATTCTTGGTAAGGTTCAGGGACGAGAATCCCTTGAGGACATCTTGATCAAGATGAGGAAGGTGAAGCAAAAGAAATTGTTGGTGGAAAATTATGCACAAAAATTCAAGAACCTCAACTCTAGGGTGTTGGCTGCCCAAGGCCGTCCTTTGAAGATGGGGGACTATATTTGTCAAGGATTAAATAAGGAACTACGTAGTTCAATAGCAAGAAGAGGTGTGATCATGAATGAAGCCCACTTTAATAAGTTAGTGGAGTCTTCCATGAGATCTGATAGGAGGTATGGAAGCCTTGAGAAAAGGAGAAGATCTTCCAAGAAGGAAGATTTAGAATCAAAGAGTGATGCATAGGATGAGGAGACTGATATCTCCTTAGATGAGGAAGACTCAAAATCTGATAGGGATTCTGATGATGACGATATTGGGTGGTCTAAGAAAATTAAAGAAGAAGATGAACAAGAGTAACAAGAAGAAAACGCTTTCCAAGAAGGAGAAGGCTAAAGACAAAAAAGACACAAAAAGGGAACCAGATAGCAAGGATAAATAAGGGATCAATAAGCTGATCAATACATCTTCCAATATTCTCTTCTTAATCCTAGTTGATTTATTGACAAAAGTTGGAGTAAATATAGATGCCTCTATTGAAGACAAGAGATTTGCCTCCCAAAGATTTGGGAGCCCCATGTCCTTATCTAAGCACATGCTTTCCATACATTCTTCATGAGAACAACCTGCATAAATAAAATCCTTACGTCTTCATAGTAGGACTTTTCCCAACAGGTTCTTTGAGTTTCATGGCACTATTTCCCTTGCTATATGTTGCTTTCTCTATAATAACATGAACATCTCCTTCATGCCTCCCGCTTCACTTTTGAACAAGTTGAGGCATCAAACTTCTCAGTATGAATTTAAACATCTCAGGTTCCTTATCTGATCCCAGGTTCATATCTTCCAAATCATCATGCTTCACTCTTGAATATTCGGTCAGATGCTCTTCAAAATCCTTCTTTGCCTTGATTTCTTCTTGTTTCTATTCCTCATCTACACCAAGTTCCTTCGGTAACATCTTCTTCTTTCCCAAATTTTGCTTAAAGTTCACCTACTTTGAAGTATCTAACACATACCTATTTGCAATATGTTGTACATCTACCTCAAATATTGGGATCAGAGAAGAATTTACTTGAAAAAAAATTTCCTCCATCCTCCTCAAGCTCTGGAACCATATTTATACTCTTTGCATGTAGAGGCTTGCAATTGGATGAAAGAACCTCATTGGGAACCATCCTCATTCTGACTGTTTTCTTTCCCTACCTCAATGCCACACTGTCAGCTCCCCAATGTTGTTTAACCTTTGATGATTTGAGCCAAGGCCTTCCCAATTACATTGGGTATGTTTGTGGATACTTCTCTATCTTCAAGACAACAAAATTGAATTTAAACTTAAGTTCCCCAACCTCAATCTGCTGGTCTTTGAAAGTCCCCAAGGGTTGAATTCTTTTCTAGTTAGCCATCTTTACTTAGAAGGGGGCAGGATCCCATTAAGTGATATTCAGTTCCTTGCAAGTATCTTCTAGAAACAGATTCACCCTAGATCCTCAATTAATTAATGCTCTTGATATATGTAATTGCCCCATTTTCACACCTGTAATAGGAACCTTGTAATCCACATCAGTAGGTTCCAGTTATACAACATCAAGTTCTTGACATGTGACTTCTCTTTGCTTCAGGCCCTTCTAATGACCTCCTTTATACTGTTGAGCAAACCTTTGAGGAAATTGATAAGCAAAACTTGGGACCAACTCCAATATCTGTTTTAGACTAATTTGAGTAGGGGCATCCATCAAAGCCTCAAAAAATGATTGACACATCTTATCCACTGCCTTAATAGGTAATGTCAGAATATTTTTAGGAGCCTTACAAATGACCTCCTGCAAACCACCTTTGGAATACTCCAAGAACATACTGTTAGCATCTTGTAGATCTTATATAGCATTGCACAGGAGAGATCTGGCAGACTCTTGAAGAATGACATGGCACCCGTTACAGTTTTCACCATGTATTCTTCCGTCGCTTGGCCTCTCTCTGGAGCTCGCAGCTTGGGGAAGTTGAGCCAAGTTGGCCTCTTCTTCTATAGTTCTTCATGCGCTTGCCATGTCCTCACTCTAGGTACAGGACAGAATGCTAGATCTTTTTGTAAGGCTGCAGGTGCTCTTCTGAACATAATCAAGTATCTCGGATTCTTGTTCAGCCTGCTTAACCTCCACTTTCGGTGTTCTTTATCTGCGCCATCTTCTTGCATATCCTGTATAGCCTTCCTTTTACCTGTAAAAGTTCGACCTTGATGAGAGGGTACGGCAGGGATAGTTGGTGCCATTGAGTGTTGATTTGCTTGGGAGTGAGTTGAGTGACGATGACAGAGTGTAAAACTCTCAACTCCCAATTCATAGTGGCCTTCCACTGCTCATCCACCTCTAAGGTGATCTTCTCCTTTAGTGCATCTTCTTCAGATTTCAACAGCTGAACCATTGGCATTGCATCTTCGTATGTAATGTGGAGCTAAAAGTTTTCATCACCACTCTGCTCTGCTGTGGACTGCGTCTCAAATTCAACAAACGAGACCGAGGGAATGTCAATTTGGGGCCGCTCTGAAGTGCCTGCCTCTTCCTGTGCATTGGGCTTTCCATCTCTGAGGTGTTGATTTATGCGCTTGAGTTCTGCTATCTCCTTTAGGAGCTCCTCCTCTCTTTGTACCCGCATGAGTGCCAGGTATCTGTGCTGTGACTGTTCGAGCTTTAATTCTAGTTCTAAATCCTTGTTTTTCTTTTCAAGTGTCTTGTACACTTCATCTGTTCCCTTGATCGAGGCCACAACTGGATTTTCTCTGATTTTCTCCAAGAAAAAGGCCGGATCATTAATTCTCTGTTCGGAATATTATAGAGAAGCGTTGGATACATCTAACTGCACTTGAATTTTTTGAGTTGACAAAGAGGTGGTAAGAAGTTTATTTGTGACTTCTGTCAGCTGCTCGTCTTTCACCTTGCATGCATCATATAATTTAGTGAGGAGGTCACCTAACTCCTCCATTTCCTTTTGTTGTTTGTCCCTGGATATCTGATGTTGTTCTGCTTCTGTCTTTAGCTCTTGAACTTGCCTTTGGAGATCAGTGATAATAATCATCTTGTCTTCGAGCTCTGCTTGAAGAGCATCGATGACCATTTCTTGTTCCTTGGCCTTTGTGCTATGGTTTAAGGTTGCTGAGCGGAGTTTCTCCGTCATGTCTTGCATCTGCCTTGCATACTCATTTACTTGTAAAATAACTTCGTCATTGGACTGCCACTCCTCCCGTCTTGCTAGTTGGGATGTGCCTAGCCTCCTGTGTTGCTTCTTGCTGTGTTGTAAGTGCTAGTAGTTCTGTAGAGGTAGATGGTTGTTCTTTTCCTTCGCCATCTTGAGGCTTTGATGCCTTGGCAGTTTCTGGCTGAGTGGAAGTAGATGGTGTGGTCTCAACCCTTACTGGCCTTTCTGGCTTCTCTGGATCAGGCTCCTTCTCATGGGTAGTGGTATGCTCTTTTTTTGTATCTACTTCCTTATCAGTTTCTTGTGTCGTCTTTTGATTTTCTTCTACTACCTGCTCCGGTTTTGGCTTGGCTTCTTTTTCCTCATGTCCTTTGGTGTGGTCAGCTTTTTGTGTAGCTTCTTCTTGTTGGGTGAATTCAAAATCTTTTCCCTTTTCAGTCTCTGCTTCTTCATTGGTACCGTGGCCTGGTGGTGATGGTGGTGGGCTAGGCATGGGATGGTCCTGTTGTTCCGACGGCGGTGGGGTGGGTTTGGAAGATGCTTGGCTTTGCTCTTGGGTAGCCACTTCCTCACCTTTCTTTGCGGCTTCTTCTGCCTCTTTCAGCTTTAGGGCTTTGGACTCTTGGTACATTCTTTCTAAATAATCTTTTGGATCCTTGGCCTCTTTTCTTGTATGATTCTTTGTTTGAAGTCCTTTCAGTCCAGTGGGTACCCACTTTTTTGGGTCCTTTCCTTCTGCTTGCCTATTGCACTGGTAAGCCTGTTTTTCTCTTTTAGAATGTGCTTGTTTTTGAGCCGGCTCCTCTTGGTGGACAACCACAACTTTCCTCTTCATCTCTTCCATCCTAGCTCTCTTTTCTTCGTTGTCATAGCTCTTCACTGCTGTGCCGCTTTGATGAGCTGTCATCTGATTCATCACCTAATTTAAAAGATCTTTTACCTGATCTTGTAGCTCTTGGAGAGGGTTGTGTTGCCAAGATCCATGTATTCTGATCCGGGGCAGGCGGTAGGTTGTTAGCCATGCCGATGGCATGATAGGCTATTATTGTCAACACTTCTGGCGCACCCAAGTATGTGATTTTACCCTCCTTCTTGGTGCCCTTTAGGGTTGTCAAGACATACTACGCATGGTCCACAGGCTGCCTTGTTTTTGACTTCAAAACCTGAGTAAAGGTGGTGGCCACGACGTGATTTGGTGTCGTGTACCTTGGTGGCCTTTTTCCAGGAAATGAAAGTGTTGATGGTACAAACAGGCTGGCTCTTCCACCTGTTTGTGGATGAGATCGGCGAATGTAGACGCGACTCTCTCCTTGGTAAATGTGCCCGTGGTCTTCATGTCTCTTGCCCGCATGGTCATTCCTTAAGTGGGCAGTCTGAGTGCCTCTGCCACTATTTCTTTTGTAATTACTACCTCGACCTTGTTCCCTTGGGTGTCTGATATCTGGGCGGTTCCGTCTTCTTTGATTGTGGACAGAAGCTTGTAATCTTTCTGAAAGTCCACTCCGCAAGGCTCTTGTTCATAGAAATGTCTGAGCCCCAACCTGCGGTTAGCCTCTTTGGTTTCTGGCTTTGCAGCTACATTATAGAACTCTTTAGGTAGGAGATGCAACTCCACCTGATGCCCTTCTTCACTCTTGAATCTGCCAGTGAAGACCATGGTGTGGTGTTCTTCTAGCTATTCTTTAGAAAGATAGGATGCTTTCGCCGCCTTGACTGACTCGGGGTCCAGTTGATATGGAGGTAGTTCTTGTAGTTTCTCTTTTTGGTTTAGCTTCTTCTTGGCCTTCTCCGCGGCTTGCATTGCTATTGTTTAGTGAATAGAGTGCAAAGTTAGCAGATTTTTGAATTTTTCTCTGGAATGTCCCTTTAGACTGAAATGGTGATAATCTGGTCCAAATTGCTTCAAATCAATTTTTGAACAAGCAAAGATGCATAAAATCATGCAAGGAACAAAAGTGTATGGTCAAAAGAAAATTTTGCAACCAAAGTAAATAATCGCAATTATTTACAGCTGAGGAAAATTTTCAACTTTTTGCAAACTTGGCTTTATAGGCTTGAAGTATATGCCAAATACACGCTCTGAGTGAAATATGGGCTCATTTGGATGCACAGTTTGAAAATGGTACCCGATTTTGGCTTTAGGTCTCTGAAACATTAGGTATAAAGGAAAATTGAGATTTTGAACTCCAAATTGACTCAAAGTTGGCTAGTGGGCTTATCACAACATGTACTTTGGATATATGATAGCTTAATATCAAAATTTCCCACTTTTGATCAAAAAGTAAATAATCGCGATCATGAACTTTTCTTCCAGAATTGGCATTTTTTGGCACAAATTGGTTGTAGGCATGGTATAGACCGTGGTTATGAGATATGAGGTGATTTGGATCAAGAAAAGTTGTTCATAACCCATATTTTGGCTTGCAAAGACTTCTTTGCGTTTTTTGGCAATTTTACAAGTAATGGGTGGTCATTTTGGCTCATACTTGATTTTTGGCATGTAATAGGTGTGTACACATGATAGGTGAGGTGAATTGACATTTTCGAAGCAAAAATCATGCAAAAGTAAATAATCGCAATTATTTACAACAGTGACAAAAACTTTGCAAAACTCACAAATTTTGACCTAAACATATTTCATACACCTAATACAAGTCCTAAATTGAACTTGGTCAAGTGTTGGTCATGCTGACATCACTTTGTGCTCTGTCGACTCTGAAATTATCATTTTTTGTGATTACTCTATCTGTTGGGTTGGTCGGTCAACTTAGAGGCTTTGGACTTGTCCGTAACATAGATGTGAAGCTACCTGTCCAATTCTGGCTCATTTGGAGTCATTTTGGCCTCGTATGTCGAATTTGACGCTTTGTAATCTTCAAGCCGTTTTCTGCTTTTCGAGGGCTTTGCTTGATGGATTTCACCAAACCAACCATATACATTGTATATGGACCTCATTAGCAAACCATCTGTGGAGTCAGGTCGAAATTCTGGCATTTGCCAAAAACCTAACTTTTCTATTGGGGACCCCCTTGACCCCAGCCGAATGGTCATCTGCTGGTATAGAAAGGTTCTATTATGTTAGGGCTTGCTATGGTTCAAATCCCATCCGATTTGTTCAAGTTTGCAGGCCGCTATGGTCAGTTTTACGTCGTAGGTCTTCATGCATTGCTCAATTTCTAGGGTTTTTTCTAAGGTTTTAGACTAGCTACCGGCCGTACATAATGGATCATTATCGAGTAAATAACTTACCCCTCATGTATCGTGTGAGACGGCACTGAAAAAGGTCAACTGTGGGTTCTGGAAATGTCGCGCGCAAGAGGCCAAAATCTCTCTCTGCAAAGGCTCCAAGTGGAAATGAGGTGGTTTTAGCCTACCATGGATATCTATACCTGGACTTTCCGAACCAAATTCCCCCAGATTCCCTTGTTAGTCCTACTAGGCCATGAAATCTATGTTAGACTCGAAAAATTCCCTGATCGGATTCCTGTAGCTCATTCTGCAAGAATTTTGGAAAAGTAGGCCTAGCCGCCTAATTTAGGCTTCCCGCTTTCGTCTTCTGATTTCATTGAACTTTTTTGTGCTTGTCTACCTTGTCCTTCTGATCACCATCGTGTCTTCAATTTTTCCATTTGAGCTTTCTTGCTATTTATTATTAATTTTGACTTGTTTATTTGAAAAAATCAAAGAAATAGCAAAATTCTCTAAAAAGTAAAGTAAAAATCCAATAATTAAGAAAATCACTTGAAAAACACAGCTCTATTGTTTTTTGTTGGATTTCTCCATTTTTAAGCCTCCTTATCAACAAAAATGATGAAAAATATCCAAAAAAGGACTATTTTTTATGATTCTCTTATAGTATATACACTCTTTACACTCATCGGGAAGATATTATTAATGAATTTTCCCTTGTTGATGAATTATAAGGGCATTATTAGGTAATTTTTCAAAAAATCACACGTTAACATGAAACTTTTTCCTCCCTCTTCAGACATTGCCCTTGATTACTTAGTACTTAGTGCCCTTCCACCCTTCCTAGATGGCGTACTTTGAGACGGCTGCGTGCATGGGTTGAACAATTGTGTCTATGTATAGCTGTGATTGGATCTACCATGGTATGAAGATCAATGCAATTCAAACCAATATGATGTGCAAGAACTGGGTCTTGAGTAATTAACTCAAGGGTTTCTGATGTCGAGGTTTGCTGCTGATGTCTTCCAAAGAGTAAATCTTGTAGCTTTTGTGCTCTTTGTTTGATTGTACCATCAAATTGTTTTAGCACGCTGATTGCTCGAGCTGTTGGTAGCACGTTAGACTGTTGTGCTCTTTCTCTCCATTGGTAGCTTGGTCGGCTTGGTGTCGCATGGTGTGGTGGAGTCTGTTGAGACTTAACCCGCCACTGCTTGATTGGTTTTGCGGTCTGTGGAGAAGATTAGTACTCCTTTTTCTTCCAAACCCTTTTTATATTAGGTTCCTTGCTCGTAGATGCTCGATTCTGTGTTCGAATCCTTGGAGCCGTCTTATGTTTCTTCGGTGAAGTTTTAGGCACCCAAATCTGAATTGGTTTATCCTTAAGTTGTGCTTTTGGTACCCAAATCTGCCTGAATCCTTGCATGCTACCTGTACCATTTGATTGTTTAGAGAATGGAGAAGATTGGCTTCGTGGATTGGTTTGCTGATTGCATCTTTTCCATTCCTCCCTGCTTGGTGCAATTGGAACAATGAGTTGCCCTCCTTTAGGTGATAGCTTTAGCTGATTTGTATCCCAATTTGGTATTGCTTTATATGTATGCATCCAATGAATTCCAAGAATCATCATCTCATTCATGTGTTCATCTGGCAAGCATACAAACTGATGCGGACATGAACATCCATGTACTACCACGTTCAAGCTGACTACTCCCAATGTTGGAGTTGGATTCTTGTTGCATCCTTTGATTGTCGCTATTCTTGCTATCAATGCTTGACTTGTTTCCTGCGTGTATATGGAATAACTTACTGCATTCACTCTAGCTCCTGTGTCTACCAAAGCATTGGTGCTATGATTGTTGAGCTGTACTTTGATGCGCAGATCCATTCCGTCTAACGAGTCGTCATCTGTTGAAATTGCGTCTTTAGGTAATTCCCATTGTCAATCATTTAGTTTCAAAGTGTTGATTGGAATCGGTATCTGTTGATTCTTGAGAGCATCTTTACGCTTGAGTACTCGAAGTCTAGCTTCCTCTTGGGCTTCATCAATAACCTGCTGTCGCTTGATCTTGCTTTGTTTGGCTGCATGTATTCTCTCTAGCAACTCATTGGTTAATGGCAAATTGTATTTCTTTAAATGACATCCACTAATCCAATTAGCCATAGGTTCACCATCTAGGGTGGACAATACTGCTCCACTTGGAGATATATCTTCAATGATAAATGGTCCGTTTCTCTTTTTCTTAAACTTGGGAATGTGTTGCTTAAGGGAATAGACTAGAACTAAGTCCCCTTTCTTGAAAACATTTGTGATTAAGTGAGAATCAAAAAACTGTTTTTGCTTTTGATTTTGTGCATAGATATGAGCTACAACAGTTAGCCTTTGCTCATCTAGCTTTTCCAAATCTTCAAGTCTTTCTGACAATTCATGTCCAGTCCACTCAAGGTTGTGTGCTACCCTTAATGTCGACAATAGAAATTCTATTGCAGTATGGCATCAAGACCATAAACAAGGTTAAAGGGTGTAGCATTTAGAGTTGTTTTGAAAGAAACTCGATAAGCCTATAGAGCAGCATGGAGATTCATTTCCCAGTCTGTCCTTCCTGAACTAACCACTTTGGTCAGTACCGAGCTAAGAAGTTTATTCGTATGCTCAGCTTGTTCATTTGCTTGTGGGTGATAGGGAGCTGATTTGTTATGGATGACCATAAATTGGGGGTGGCCGTTGAGCGAGCCCATGAGAGCGAGCAACTATTACCATCAAGAATCTAAGTGCAATAGGAGCGAGTGGCATGCACAAAAAATCCTAGTTGGAGGGAGATGGCAAGTTTAGTGAGAAACCTATATATTGCTCATGAGTTAAATAGAGTAAGACATTCTACATGTCTATAAAAGCTAGAGAGCCATAAAACACTGTAACAGAGTCAACCAACTCCCAAGTCCATTATATAACATTTTCATAGAGCGTATTTGACATACATGTCAACCAAGGCAATGCCAAGCACTAAATCGTTTGTCAATAGCCCTTGACTAACAATATCATCTGAATTATTTCGCCCATATTAGTTGAGCAAGGCAATGCCAAGCATGACATCGTTTTTCAGTAATGCATGACTAACTATATCATTGGAATTCTTTCACCCATAATAGCCTCTTGCATAATGCCACATGTCCTTCAAATGCAAGCATAGGTGACCGCATTTGGAGAGATGTCCTCGCAGTGCATATGCTAAAAACAACCCTAAGCTTTTTGGCCTTTCCCGTGTTGGGCATATGTTGTAGTCAGTGCACTCCATGAGACGACATACTTGACAAGCAACTCCTCGACCACCTTTTGTGCTTGCTGAGGTAGAGCACATTTGGCATACACGTCGACCAAGGCAATTCCAAGAAAGACATTGTTTTTCAATAGCCCTCGACTAACAATATCATCTGAACTATTTTGCCCATATTAGTGTCTTGCGTAATGGCATAGCGGCCGTGAAGATGCAAGATTAGGTGATCACATTTGGAGAGGCGTCCTTGCATTGCATATGCTCAAAACAGCCCTAAGCTTCCTCGCCTTTTTCGCTTATGTTGGGCATATCCGTAGTCAATGCACTCCATGAGACGACATCCCAGACAAGATCAGCCCCAAATCAGCCTAAAGAATTAGCGTTTTTAGCCCAAAAAAACAGCCCCAGATCAGCCCCAAATCCGCCACCAAATCAGCCTAAAAAATTAGCGTTTTTAGACCAAGAAAACAGCCCCACATCAGCCCCAAATCAGCTACCAAATCAACCTAAAAAACTAGCGTTTTTAGCCCAATAAAACAGCCCCAGATCAGCCCCAATCCGCCATCAAATCAGCCCAAAATTACAACATTTTTAGCTCCTAGTTTTGGACTTTCCCGTGTTGGGCATATCTCGCAATTAGTGCACTACATGAGATGACATACCTGACAAGCAACTCCTCGACCACCTTTGGTGCTTGCTGAGGTGGAGCACGTTTCGCTTACATGTTGATCAAGACAATGGCAAGCACGACATCATTTTCCTCAAATGTTTGACTAACAATATGATCGAAATTCTTTCACCCATATTAGCCTCTTGCATAATGCCACATGTCTTGAAGATGCAAGCGTAGACGATCGCATTTGGAGAGATGTCCCTGCATTGCATATGCTGAAAACAGTCCTAAGCTTCCTCGCCTTCCCCTCTCGTGTTGGGCATATCCCGCAGTCAATGCACTCCATGAGACGACATCCAGACAAGATCGGTCCCTAATCACCAAATCAGCCCTAAAACTCAACGTTTTTAGCCTCTAAATGATCCATCAAATCAGCCGAGAAAATCAGCGTTTTTAGCTCCTATTCTTGGCCTTTCCTGTGTTGAGAATATCACGCAATCAGTGCATTCCATGAGAAGTCCTCGCATTGCATATGCTAAAAACAGCCCTAATAAGCTTTTTGGCCGTTTTCGTGTTGGGCATATCCCGCAATTAGTGCACTCCATGAGACGACATCCTTGACAAGCAACTCCACGACCACCTTTTGTGCTTGCTGAGGTAGAGCACATTTGGCATACATGTCGACCAAGGCAATTCCAAGAAAGACATCATTTTTCAATAGCCCTTGACTAACAATATCATCTGAACTATTTTGCCCATATTAGTGTCTTGCGTAATGGCATAGCGGCCGTGAAGATACAAGATTAGGTGATCGCATTTGGAGAGGCGTCCTTGCATTGCATATGCTCAAAACAGCCCTAAGCTTCCTCGCCTTTTTCGCTTATGTTGGGCATATCCGTAGTCGATGCACTCCATGAGACGACATCCCAGACAAGATCAGCCACCAAATCAGCCTAAAGAATTAGCGTTTTTAGCCCAAAAAAACAACCCCAGATCAACCCCAAATCCGCCACCGAATCAGCCTAGAAAATCAGCGTTTTTAGACCAAGAAAACAGCCCAAGATCAGCCCCAAATCAGCTACCAGATCAACCTAAAAAATTAGCGTTTTTAGCCCAAAAAAACAGCCCCAGATCAGGCCCAAATCTGCCATCAAAACAGCCCAAAATTACAGCAATTTTTAGCTCCCTGTTTTAGACTTTCCCGTGTTGGGCATATCTTGCAATTAGTGCACTATATGAGATGACATACCTGACAAGCAACTCCTCGACCACCTTTGGTGCTTGCTGAGGTGGAGCACGTTTCGCTTACATGTTGACCAAGGCAAAACCAAGCACGACATCTTTTTCCAGAAATGTTTGCCAAACAATATGATCGAAATTCTTTCACGCATATTAGCCTCTTGCATAATGCCACATGTCTTGAAGATGCAAGCGTAGACGATCGCATTTGGAGAGACGTCCTTGCATTGCATATGCTGAAAACAGTCCTAAGCTTCCTCGGCTTTCCCTCTCGTGTTGGGCATATCCCGCAGTCAATGCACTCCATGAGACGACATCCAGACAAGATCAGTCCCTAATCAACCACCAAATCAGCCCTAAAACTTAGCGTTTTTAGCCTCTAAATGATCCATCAAATCAGCCGAGAAAATCAGCGTTTTTAGCTCCTATTCTTGGCCTTTCCTGTGTTGAGAATTTTACGCAATCAGTGCATTCCATGAGAAGTCCTCGCATTGCATATGCTAAAAACAGCCCTAAAGCTTTTTGGCCTTTTTCGTGTTGGGCATATCCCGCAATCAGTGCACTCCATGAGACGACATCCCTGACAAGCAACTCCTCGACCACCTTTTGTGCTTGCTAAGATAGAGCACATTTGGCATACACGTCGACCAAGGCAATTCCAAGAAAGACATCGTTTTTCAATAGCCCTTGACTAACAATATCATCTGAACTATTTTGCCCATATTAGTGTCTTGCGTAATGGCATATGCCGTGAAGATGCAAGATTAGGTGATCGCATTTGGAGAGGCGTCCTTGCATTGCATATGCTCAAAACATCCCTAAGCTTCCTCGCCTTTTTCGCTTATGTTGGGCATATCCGTAGTCAATGCACTCCATGAGACGACATCCCAGACAAGATCAGCCCCAAATCAGCCTAAAGAATTAGCGTTTTTAGCCCAAAAAACAGCCCCAAATCCGCCACCAAATCAGCCTAAAGAATTAGCGTTTTTAGCCCCAGATCAGCCCCAAATCCGCCACCAAATCAGCCTACAAAATTAGCGATTTTAGCCCAAAAAAACAGCCTCAGATTAGCCCCAAATCAGCCTAAAGAACTAGCGTTTTTATCCCAAAAAAACAGCCCCATCAAACACACGAGTACCATATTCGACTGTTCTTATACAACCATCAAACACACGAGTACCATATTCAACCGTTCTTATACAACCATAAAAGAAAGGTAGTTTTGAAGAAATCTACAACACTGCCAGTGAGTCTAAGTTTGAGCACAATCATCTTAGAGAATAGCAAAAAGAAAATGTGAAGCTTGGCTAGATCCAATCTTCAACTACATTGCGACCCTTTAAAATCAATCCATCTGCAAAAAAATACACAATTGCTTAATACATACCCTCTTGTCAATCAACTTATAATTTTCAACGAACCTACTCCTAACATACCTTGACTCCAAATGGCTTCAACAAGCGATCATATATGCGCTCATCCCTCTCAAACATAATGACATGTCTATCCATGAAGCTAGCTGCCGAGCCAAGTGTACCCGTGCCAGCAAATATGTCAAGGACTACATCCTGTGGACGGCTAAAAAGTGCGATTATGTACTTCACAAGCTTTTGACCTCTTTGACAACCACCCCTCCATGGATTTCCTTTCCTCTTTACTAAATCTGCTTCAGGTACTCTGACATTGAATACACATTTTACTTACTTTAATGGCATATATATATATAAATGATGGATTAGGCATATAAACAAGTAAATGATAGAGTCAACTCACATATCGAAGATAAGGTCCTGTCCAAATTGAAGGTCACCACCAAGTTTCAATTCTGGCAACTGATCATGATGTATACGATACACACAAGTTGTTGAACAACGAACAAAAGCAGACAAGATCAAGCAATTCACCTATTCAAATAGAAAGCTTTATGTCATACATGTCATTAAAGAATAGGATGCCACACTAAATTCTATTGCACATTAAATCAAGAATCAATTACTTGTACCTGTGTGACAATGGGTCCCAACCTCTTTCCAATAGGTGGTGTGCATCTCACAACCTGACGATGATATATCTTAAACCCTTTTTTCTTGCCAGCTTGCTCGACTTTCACCCCTTCCTCCATGGTGTACAAACAAACAAAAAACCCCCTATCACTCAAGCATGAGTCTGCAAGCTGAAATGTGGTGTCATACAGGTTATCCACTATCTTGTTCCAAAACGGAACTTTATTGCAAAAGCATCCCTCGACAGCCACGTTAGATGGAAAATCTGCAAATATGAGGTCTATGCACAAGTCTAGCTGAGTGCCCTTCACAGTGCCTTGGCTACAAACTACATTGAAGGCCTCTAACACCTCAAGCCCCATTTGCTCTGCTTGTTGGGGATATTCAATAATATGAACAAGCTCTTCAACAGAAATGTTGAAAACGTAAATAGTGCCTACAAATCAAAGCTTTTAGATTTAAGAAAATGTATCAACAATCACAACACTCCATGGATCATATTAGATAGACAAAGCAAAGGCATCAACACTACCTGTAGGTTCCAATGTTTCATTGATTATGTCATCATTTTCTCTTAGCCCTCCACTACTACTTGCGCTTTGATGTTGCCCTTGCATCTTGCCATCCTCTATAGCCTTGTTTTCTTGTAATGCACTATGTACGACTTCCCTACCAAGATTTATAGGAAGTGTCTTACAAAATGATGCTGATGCAGTGGATGCTACTACTTGAGAAGTTGCCGTCGTCTCCTCTTCCAGGACACTATTCGTAGTAGTTGTAAGTTGAAGGGCTTCTTTATGTTGCTGAAATAATTCCAACTCCTCATCCGGAACATGGTTCTTAACCATGTCTAGCCACCACGGACACTTGGCTTTCTCTATGGTGGACAAGGACTGCACAATCAACAACTATTATTTAGCATAATCTCCCTATGCGTTAAGAGTTAACATAAAAAATGCAATGTAATGCATCGCTTACCCTTCCAAGCTTCACATCGGAATACATGAACGTAGGGTTATCTGCATATGTCCATACACTTGCCAAGGGGGGCACCTCATCAAGCATGTGTTGTGCAATCTCCTTGAGTAGCCATCTAAACACACACCAACTACTGAGTAGTAGTTTAATGAGGACTAAAAAATTGAACCATACAAATTAACAAACCTATAAACAACTCGACGGGTTGCATTGTGTAATCCGGGTTGCTCATTCATGGCATTGGTCGACTTAATGCCACCTTCCACAACGCGAAATGCTCTATTGAAGTACTTTCTTCGGCAAAGCATGACAAAGTTGCTGAATCGATGTTCCAATTAGCATTTTGAATGTCTAGTAATAGACCTAGACCATATTGATTGACTTGCAACCAAAAGCAATACATGTGGAGCCAGTCTCCCTAACTTTAGCTTTGTCATTGGGAAGGCACTCCAAGGATCGAATTGATACTTGTGAGCTATCTAACAATTTCACAATGTGTGCCTTATCCACATCTGTTATGCAAGCATTTCCAATCATGTTGAGTTTCTCTTCAATCGCAATATGCGCACTCGGTTCATGCCAAGGCAAGGACAGAGTAGCACACCAAAACTTCTCTCCATTTGCAGGATCTGCAATCCTTGCATACTTGGAGGTCTTTCCCCTATAGGTAATCTCCATCTTCTTTATCACCTTGGCCCTACCAGTTTCATCCATTCCCTTAGCCAACTCTTCAATCTTCTGTTCCATCTCATCCTTAAAGAGCAACCATGTCATTATTTGCACAGGGAGTGTAAACCAACTCCTTTTCCCCCGAGATGAAACAACCTACATTTCTTTCTCCACCCATGCTCTGTCTTCAATAGACAAACCATCCAAGAGAGTAGTCTTGTCTGCCTCTCCTAGCCTTCTCAATTGGAACAACCTATCTCCAAATGTGGTTGGCACATATGCATAATCGTTCATCCTGTAGCATTAAAACAAAAAAGAATATCAATAACTCCAAGACAACAATTAAAATTTTCAAGGAGAATAGTAGATGCCCAACATCATCTTACTTATTCAATCTTGCCAAGGAAAACATTAATTCCCCCACATCAGTCTTTGCAAACTGCAAAAAGTGGCAGACCACAGAGCAATGTCTAGACAGGTCGTTCTCAAACCCTGTATTGCATAATTGTACAATTATATTAAAATAGTGCAATCAACACAACAAAAGTTCTTAAAGGAGATTAAGTTAAAGAATACCTTGTCTAATGCATTCCATCCATGCATGCAGACGATTGTTGCCATCCAGGACATGGACCATCTTTCCTTTCAAGTAGGGTCCCCACTCTGTCTCTAAATCAAGGGACCTCTCAAATCTTTCATTAATTGTTTTCCAGCAGTCATCCCAAGAATCTATCCTTTCTTGAGTGATTGGTGTCTCCTCCCCCTCTAGATCAATAATGGAGACAGTAAAGGCTCCCTTGCTCTCAAGATATCCTCCCATCTTAATAAAACTTCTTGTGAGTGATCTTTTGGTGGAAGGGCTTACTTTTCTAATGGCTTCACTAGACAGTAACCTGCATAATGGGATCCTAGGGGTGGTCCAGAAAATGTGACTCTGATTCTTTCAAGGAATGCCTGTGGTGTAGAGATCTCAAGGATCTTACCAAACAACTCTAATTTGTTTCTTCTCCCCCCTGCAAGATTGGAGATCTTCTGGCCTTCTGCCACCTCATCATCTTATTGCCCCTCAGTCACCTCATCATCATGTTGCCCCTCCTCCTCATCATCTTGCCCCGCAGTCACCTCATCATCATGTTGCCCCTCCTCCTCATCATGTTGCCCCTTAGTCACCTCATCATCACATTGCCCCTTAGTCACCTGGTCATGTTTCTCAACTACCACCTCCTCACTCTGATCATCTTCCTGAGTTCTCTGAGTATCAGCTCCCTGCTCCTCTCTCTCAATAGCAACTTGATCCACTACCTTCTCAACGTTTTCTTGCTCCAAGTCATGAACAATACTATCAACCAGCTCCTCAGCACCACCATTTTCCTCAACATCTTCAGCATCCTTTTGACTTACTTGAGAATGCTCTTGATTACCTGCTCTTGCAATTGACCTATTGAAGTTGTCCTGCTTTGATGGTCTATCTCTTCTCTTGTATGTTGCTCCAGAATCCCCTGCACCCTGCACAATTTTCCTTCTCTTAGGCATAGTTACCATACTCATAATATCTGCCTCACACTTACCATCCTCACAATTCGATCTTGTGAAGTGCATAAACACTTTGAAAGAATGAAAATTCTCGATTATATGAAACCTAGTTAAAAGCCATATGAATGACTGAATCGGACACATTGGAAAGGACAACATCAGCCATTAACTAAATTATGGGTAGTTGTGTTGCGTTAGAGTCATTATGGCAAGTTAAAATCATTACGGTCGACACATTTATCATCACGAATCTCGCTCCAGCCATTAACTAAATTATGGGTAGTTGTGGTGTGTTAGAGTCATTATGGCGAGTTGAAATCATTACAGTTGGCATGCACATTTATCACTTTACAAATCTCGCACCACCTCTATACTACCACTTATCATTTTGCTCTTCTCCATTCTCCTGGAGCTTTATGTGAAGAATCTATTTGTTCTTTCTGCAAACATGTAAGTGACTCTGTGTGTGTGTGTGTGTGTGTGTGTGTGTGTTCTCCATTCGCAGTCACGCTGACCCCTCCTGGCTTTGCTCTCTAGTTCTCCATCGACAACTCACACCCTGCATCTCACACTGTTTGAGGTGTTAAGGGAGCTTTACTATACACAGTGTCTCTCATAGGAGCTCTCTCTCTCTCTCTCTCTCTCTCTCTCTCTCTCTCTCTCTCTCTCTCTCTCTCTCTCTCTCTCTCTCTCTCTCTCTCTCTCTCTCTCTCTGAGCTCTGTTGCTACCACGAACTAGTAGTGATGCAAGCTTCAACAGTGCTACCACCTGCTCAATACACACAGCAACAGGAATCTTCCATTCCTCTCACACCTACGCTCAACTCAAATGCTCTCATTTGCTTTCAAATTCACCTTCTCTTTTCTCAGATCTTTAAGCGCGCTCAGCGTGCTTAAAGATTTGAGAAAGATGGTCCTTAAATCAAAAGGTTAAGCTTACCTTTGCTGTTTTCTTGGGGCTTAAGGGGTGGAAGTATTTGGCCAGTGGTGACGATTGCAAGAGCCTTGCCTTCCTCATGGCGTTGCAAAGGATGGAAACCAGGCAAACAATATGAACGATTAAGAATAAGCAGTGTGCATTTCAAAAGTTGAACATTTGAAGGGCAATAAAAATGTTTTGAAAAGTTAGAATATAATTAAAAAACCAAACTAACTTTCTTCAACTTTTTCTCCAGATTAACGTATTCTTAAACATGTCTCAAGATTAACATTTTTTAAACATTTCTCAGAATTTCATTTTAAAAAAAAAAACTGGGATTGATAGTAGTGTTTTCGAATGTCTGTGAAATTATTAACTTTTACAACCATTTCGCTAGATTAATGTTTTTTAAAACATTTCTCAAGATTAACATTTTTTAAGCATTTTTGTCAGAATTTCATTTTTTAAAAAAACTCGGATTGAGACAGTAGTGTTTTTGAATGAATGTGAAATTGTTAACTTTATAGAGTTGTTGGTACAGATTGACTTGACACGTGTTCAATTTACTCAGAATTATTAACTATGGATATGGTGTTGATCTGATTGAAAGTTCTCTTTTATGCAGGGAAGCTAAAATTTTCTTGCAATCTGTGTCCGGACAGTCCATCAACATTCCATTCATCCATGGAAAATGCCTCTTTCCCGTCAAGCTCTTGCAAGAGAAGTTGTGTGGTACAACTAGGGTCATTGTCGAGGCTCTTGTTCAGGAGGGACAAGAGTTTAATGTTTTGGCACCTCTTCCCACCTATGCGGGGGTTTATATGGAGGCATACTTCATCTTGGAGGAATCATTATCTAAAAGTTACACTGCAAGACTAGAAGACATCTTTCAGACCCCTGAGTCATCTCCAATTGGTCCATCACCTGCACCAATGTAAGTGCATGTAAGTCCAAGATCATTTTGGAAGGTTTGAATTTGAACAATTCTTCACTATTTTTTTTTCTCTCTTGCAGACAAATTGATGATGATGAGGAAAATGAAGATCATGTTGAATTTGATAAGCTAGATGAAGAAACTCTAAATTTTGAGACAGCAGTTTCTGCATTCCAGATCATCCGTACACTCCCTCCCAATGATGTGCTTCACACTATTATGCAAGAGTGTGAATACAAGGGCAAGGTCAAAGATCTACCAAAAACCTACCAAGAATTCTGCATCTATGAAATGATTGAGGGGAAGGCAATGGAGGGTATGGAGCAAAAGTATGAGGGAAATTTGTGGACAAAACCACAAACTTAGACAAGAACTCAAAAATCTTTTGTCCTTAGGAAGAGTTTTTGTGGAGGGGTTTTCCAATGTATGAATGAGAGATGCTCATTTAGGAGCGGAACTAATCAAACTAACAAGCAACATTGGAATGGTCAGTTGTCCAAGCTCCCAAAGAATGGCTGCCTAGCCATGGGGAGCTATGGAAATTTGGAATGCTTTTTTTGCAAGCATGTTCCCATGTGTGTGAAAGATTGTCCAGCAACAGTTTACTACTTTATGCCTAGGGATTCTTGCCATAGTAGGCTATTTATGCACCATGGCAAGCACAAACACATCGTCCCTAAGGGAATGTCTAGAGCATCAATTCAGAACATAAAAGCCTTAGTTGCTAAGGCAGTGACAATGGACAATAGAGCAGGCCCTAGGAAGGTACAAATGATATTGGCTAGAGAGATGGTGCTCAAGGCCTTCACAGATGACAATAGTACAAGTGCGGATTTTACAAGTGAGAAGGAGGTCCATGAGATGTCCCAAGAATTGCTTACCCTTGTCAACATGAAGAAGTAAGTTTTCAACTTATAAGCACCAAAACACTTGTATTCTTGAAAAATTGGTTCACCCATGATTATGTATGTTGTAGGGTAAAGCAAATGGTGATGCAGTGTAGAAGGACCACTCGACCAATGGGTGATGGATATGATGCAATTCTTGAACTAAAGAGAAAGTGCCACTTTCAGTTCTTCCATGGCTCTCGATTTCCGTTTCAAGCATCAACATCACAAGAGCGGTCCTTCATATTCAAGATGTCTACTACTGGCCCAGGTTCAGGAGTAGATGTGGTCAGAAGGATGGATAGAGATGGACATGAAGACCTCCGATTATCATGGGTTTGTTTTGACCATGTCCATCGAATAGAAGGAGGCTGGCACACAATGGGAGCACATGTTTATGATCACACGTAAGTAACAAATAAGTATTAAAAAATAAATAAGTGGATGTGGATACTAATTGTGTAAACTATTGTATACCTTGGCTCATGGCTTTGTAATGTTATTAGGATTGGAGAGCTTCTAACTATTGCCACATGCGAGTTCAAAGAAGAGGATGAGGAAGCACAAATAATGTTTTGGGAATCTATGAACCAGGTTATGATTGAGCACACAGATAGGCCAGCCAATTTTCAAGGATTCATGTCAGATGAGGCAGGAGCAAATTGGAATGCAGTGAGATATGTGTTCGGGGACAAGAAGGAAATGGTGGGTAGGGAAAGGTCTTTTCTATGGCACTGGGAGGATAATTTGAGGGTGCACACACAGAGGTATATCCACTCCTAGTACCAATCAAAGCATAAAGAGATGTGTGAGAAGTGGAGATTGTCTGAAACAACAGATGCGGCACTCGAGCAATTTCGTAGGATTAGGAGCTGGTGGGCAACAGGCAAGACAACAGATAAAAACATACCAAAGCTAGATAGTTGGTTGAGTTGGTGGCATTTCAGGGTTAGCCATTGGGGACATACGATGGTCAAGGATGGGGAGCCCATAATGAATTCATTGATTCCAAGGACCAACCTCTCTGAGAGCAAACATGCAAGTTGGTTGGCTGGAGAGGGGTACAAGCAAAAAATTAGTCTTTATGATGCATGTGTCACTGATCTTATCAATGCCTATCTTCAGTGTGCCCGGCGTCTAGCCTTCTTGGATGGTAAATATATTGGAGGGGGGCCAACATTGGAAATTTTAGTTGACAGAGCCATGTCAAGGATGCAGACTAGTCCATCACCAGCAGCCACCTCTAGGGAAGTGGATGATGCTTCCATGGGTACTCCAATGCTCAATAACAGAGTTAATTTCAAGGGTGAGAAGAGGACAATGCGTGCCAAGCGACCATTAATGGATATGGATACAAGCATTTGTAGCCACAGGCCTGAGTATAATTATGTCACGCAAGATAAGACGTCAAATGCAGCACATGAGCAACCATGCAGTGAATTGTTGCAAGCTCTAGAGCAAAATGTCCATGACATAAAGTGGGCTATTCGTAGGATACCAACATCAAGTAGAGTGGAGTGTAACCATTGGACAGCTGGTAAGAAGTGTGGATTGAGGCAGAGACCGGGAGACCCAGCTCCATGTTTTTGGAGTGACTGTCAATTATCTTCTTGGCGGAAGCAAAAGTTTTGCTACTTTTGCAACACAGATGTGAGGCATACATGGAGAATGGTCACAAGCATCATACACCCACCAGAATGCGCTCCGCATGTTTGGCCTATTGCAAAGGGCACCAAACTCAACATCCAAGAAGCTTGTGCACTTGTGAAGGCAGGATTTGAGATTGGAGTGTCAACGGAATCATTGATCCCCAAAGAAGTGCATCAGAGAGAGCCCCATGCCAACAAAAATGAAGATCAAAATTATCCCTATCGACCAGGGGTATCGAAGGCTGCCTATGCTCAAGTTAATGCAGCATTAGAAATATTAGCAAAATTGACTGGAAGCCGCGTAGAAGTGGAAGGAGAGAAAGAGATTTTTACCATAGAACTACTGACAGGTCACAGTAGATCCCCTACATCATGCATAGAAGTTATAATTAAGAATGTCCCATCTTGTTCGTGCATTGATTTTCAAGGCAGGTTGGCAAAAAAAGCATCCTTTCTTGCTTGCAAGCATCTTTATTTTGTGTACTTGATTGTACTTGGACAAGATGTCAACAACAACATGCATATCCATCAAGCACGAATTCCAAAGGCCATTCTTAAGGATATGCTAACAAAGGCAGTCAGAATCCAACCTAATCAGCTATAAGGGCTATAGCCTGGGTGATGTCTTATTTTGTTTTTGGAAGGGTAGACAAGATAGCAAAACCTATAGTCTATAGATCACTGCAGTTATTTAGTTCCTCCTACTTAGTGCATTTTGTAACCCACTCAGCACCTAATTTTTGAAATGAATCAGCATAAAATTTTTGTAAGAGGTAGGTACTAAAGCATTTTTTTTCTAGGTTATTCCTTCAAGAATATGATAGATTTCATCCATAACATATTCAAAGATTTTTGCAAACTTTGCAACTCTACCATGGCACTCTCTCTTGTCTATATATATTGCAATCTCCATTGCTTTCCAATGGTCAACTTTGAATGGCATGCTCTCTATCACTCTCTCTCTCACACACACACACACACACTTACAACCCCCTCTAGCTTGTCACTATCTCATTTTGTACCCACCACTCATAATCTTTTCAGGTTGTTTCTTTTGTTTCATTCGTGTTTCAAATAATTGTATCATAGGTATGATTAATGTATGTTTTTCTCTCATAGATCATTTGGGCCTTTTGCAAAGGTAGTACATCTCAAATCCTCTCTCTCTCTCTCTCTCTCTCTCTCTCTCTCTCTCTCACACACACACACACACACACACACACACACACACACACACACACACACACACACACACACACACACACACACACACACACACACACAAGCTCTCTACAAATTTTCCTCCCTATAATTTTTTCCCATGATTTAAAAGAAATCATGGTGCATGCAATTTTTCCATTGCCCTACCAATTTTTGCTTAGGGAGTATTAACATTCATGAAGGTCTATACAAATTTTCCTCTCTCTCTCTCTCTCTCTCTCTCTCTCTCTCTCTCTCTCTCGCGATTTTAGGATCGTCTTTCTCTATGTGCACTGGAGTATTTGTCATAGAAGTATTAAACCCTAAATACATGGGGCTTGATTTTACTACAGTGGGGTTGTCTCAAGCTACTTTGTGCTCGCTTCTATCTGCTCAACTGATTTCTCATTTTTTCTCGAGGCTCACTACTCTTGGCTCGCTCCATGGATGCACTCCCATAAACTCATTAAGCAAATAATCTATTACCTCATTGAGAAAATGAGTTCCCCGATCACTGACAATATCTATTGGTAGTCCACATCTTGTGAATACATACCCATATAAGAATGCAAGAGTGGTTATGGCATCATTATTTTGAGTCGCTTTAGACTAGGCCCACTTGGTCAAATAGTTCGTAGCTACAATGATATATTGAGCTTGGGTTCTATAAGCAGGTGGTTGTATCGGTCCAACAAAATCTATACCCCATTTTGTGAAGGCTCTAGCCCCCATCATTGGTCTTAAGGGCATGCTATCTACTCGTGTTGGCATTTTTGCTCGTTGACAAGCATTACACCTTCGAACATATTCTTTGGCATCTGCAAAAAGTGTTGGCCACCATATGCTTGCCATCAAGATTTCTTTTGCGGTGGTCTCACTGGAAAAGTGACCTCCAACTAATCCAGCATGTGCTTGTTCTATAATCGGAATATACTCGTTTTCATTTGCACAAAGACGCAAATGTTGATCTTTACCTCTCCGAAACTATTGGTTCCCAATAAGAGCATAGTCTCTTGCTTCAGTTTCAATTACTCTTTGACAGCGTTTACTCGTATCCTTAGGAAATGTTCGGCTCAATAAGTAAGTAACCAGATAATTACTCCACTTAGGAACATGTGACATTTGAAACAATGTTACATGAGGAATGGGTGGTTGTTTTTAACATTGAGGGCAATCTTTTACAAAAGATCTAACATCTCTCCTCATAGTCGGCCAAAATACTCCAAGTCTCAAGATTCGTTGCATAGTTTGATCTTCCGCAGAGTGAAGTCCTACTATGGTAAGATGTGCTTGACTTAGGTATTGTTCCTTTTCTTTAGGGTTAATGCATAAAAGCAATATCCCGTCTCGATTTCTTTTAGATAGCCTTCCAGCTAGTAATTGATACATAGCCGATTGCTTGATTAAATCAATTGTGATAGGAAGTGGTATTTGTGAATCCACTTGAGCTATTTTCATCAATGACACAATGTTTTCCGACCATCTAGGTATCATTTCCACGGAGAACAAATAGGAATCTGGTAGATCATCGTCTACCGCTTTAGGTGATTCCCCTGAAACAATCCTCAACAAATGATCTGCTCGTTGATGTGTAGTGCCTTTTTTTTACAACCACAGTGAAATCAAATTTGATAAGAATGATGAACCATCTCACTATTCTCCCTGTGATGCATGGCTTGTTGACCAAATATAACAAAGCTTGGTGGTCCACAAAGAACACAAATTTGTTGGCTAATAGGTAATGTCAATACTTTTTAACGACATGATCATTCCTAGTCCTTCTCTTTCAGTGGTAGTGTGATTATTTTTTGCCATGTTCAATTGTCGGCTAGCTTAAGAAATAGAAAAGTCAAATTTTCCATCTCTTGGTTGGGCTAGTATACAACCAATAGCAAAGTTTGAAGCATCTACATGTACGTGGAATACCTTATCCCAGTCTGGTGCTTTCAATATTGGAGCTGAGGTGAGAGATTTCTTAAGCTTCATGAAGGATTCTTCACAAGCCTCAGTCCATTCAAAGTGTGTAATCAAGCTATACATGGGTTTCGTAATTATAGCATAATTGTAGATGAACCGTCGGTAATATCCACAATGTCCCATGAATTCTTGTACCCCCTTGACTGTTGTTGGTCTAGGCAAAATCAACAATGACATGAATCTTCTTAATATTGGTAGCTATGACATTTTCAGACACGATATGTCCAAGAATTTTCCCATGTCTTCCCATGAACGTGCACTTTTCAGGGTTTAAGCAAATCCTGTAAAGTCTACATTTCTCGAATACCTTTTTGAGGTGTTCAAATGATTAGCCCAAATTGGCAAATGTACGCATAGATCATCCATGTATACTTCTAAGAATTTTCGAAGATACTCTTTGAAGCATTTCTCATCAATCTCTGAAATGTGGCCGGAGCATTAGTTAACCCAAACGGCATAACCCGATAGGTAAGTATACCCCATTCTATTGCAAAAGCAGTTTTATGCTGATCTTTTGGGTCAACCGAAAGTTGATTGTATCCCAAAAAGCCATCTAAGAAGCTGTCAGCTTCTTTTCCTGCCACTCGCTCTAAAACATGCTCAGTTATCGGAGAGGAAAGTTGTCTCTAATGGTAGCTGCATTCACTTTTTTGAAATTAACACACACTCGTAATTTCCCATTCTTCTTAGGTACTACCACACTTGGAGACACCCAATCTGTGTGTTTAATTTCATAAATGAATTCAGCTTCCTTGAGTTTTTCAATCTCTTCTTTGATATTCCTGGCAAATGTTTCATTATAGGTGTATGGTCTCTGTCTACTTGGTTTCACATCATCTCTCATGGGTATAGTATGTTGACAGATTTTTGGATCAAGACCCTTGAGATCCTTGTAATACCAAGTGAAGATATCCTGGTATTCCTTTAAAAAGCTTAGCAAAAGCTTTTCTTCTTCTTCTATTAGGTCATTTGCAATGTAAGCAGGTCTAGGCTCTTCTCCTGCTTCAGCCAAGTCTACCTTTTGAGCGTTTTCAGGTCCTTCGTAAGACTTGCCTTGTTTCCGTGGTTCCCTAACAGGTTGTTCAATTATGATTTTCTGATCTTGGAGAGTATACTTTCTGTAATGGGATGGAACATGCATTACATCCTTACCATCCTCTTCCGTGGTTTCCATTTCGGTTGTGTATTAGAGCTTTTTTCAACTCTTGATATTTCTTTTTCTGCTCGACTCCGGTCATGAGTGGTTTTTTATCCTGAGATTTTTCTTGAGTACCCTTCCTTGATTTTCTCAATGTCTGAGACATTTCTGAGTTTTTGTTTGCAAGATATCTGCCAGTTATCTTGTCCTTGACACAATCATTAGCCTCTATTTGCATAAGGAATTGTGTTTTACTGGAGACTGATGGCATAGGTCGTGTTTTCATGATATTGGTGTCTCTCTTTCGTCTATGCCATTTTTGTCTTCTTGACTTCTGGTTTGGAAAGTCAAAAAACTTTTCCTCCCCTCCCTTTAAGAGTAACTCAGCTCTCGTATGCTCTTTTTCGGACCCCAAATCTTTTGAGGTAGCTGAGTGCTCATCTAACTCATCAGTTGCATCGTAATAGAGGTCAGAAAAGACTTTTTGAGATTTCATCAAGTCCTTGGTTTCCTCATCTTTGTTTTCAATGTTGAGGATTGACATCATTTTGATGGAAATTATGCCGTTGCCATCCTCATTGCAAAATTGAGTAGGCATAGACGTATTCACACATACATCCATTGTCGCTAAAATTTGAGCCCACTCGACTAGTTCAAATAAATGCTCTAGAAAGGGTCCAGGTATGTAGGCTTTGTCTGTACAGTCCCTTTCTAGAATACATTCCTCTCGTCTTAAGCTTCCATTTTCTGAAGTTCCGCACATCCAAATACGAATGTCTTTGTTTAACCAGGATGGGAGTTTAGTTTCAGCCGAAGAGACTGAATCAAACTCTTGGATGGGTGTTTTCAAGACATCTATATAAGTGTGATATTTTAGATTAACTCTTGTTATAGATCCCACCTGCTTCAAGTACAGACAGTTGATTCCCCAATCTTCGATAAGCTGTACCTTCGCATAAAGGTCTTCCCAATATGATTTCATAGTTGAGTTTTTTCCCAAAGTCTACTATGGCAAATGTGTGTTGATATTCAATTCCACAGGAATTGACTATCACTTTTTCTAGTAGCCCTAGTGTTCTCTCAATGTGTTCGTCAGCCAACTGCAATTTCATTCGCGTTTGTCTAATGGCTCGCTGTCCCCAGGATTCCCATACTGCTTTAGTGGCTATGGCTATGCCAGCTCCACTATCCAGTATTGCCATGGTTTCAATGTCATTATATTTCACTAGGAGGATAGTGTTTTCTTCTTCCCCTTCATAATATTCTCCGACCTTGTTCATAGGAACTGATCGAATCTCTTTGTTTTCCATTTCATTTTTCAATTTTTCCAAATTCTTATAGATTAACCCCGTTATACCCACCTTCTCTAGGATTTTTTGTAAATCGTTCCATAAGTATGGCATGAGTTTCAACAGTTCTCCCAAAGTAAGAGTGCATTGGATAGGTGTAGACATGATTGAATGAATGTTGTCTACTTCTAAGGTCTGTTTGGCTCTTTTTACTTGAGTGGTCTTGCAAATGATGGATTCATCTTCGTTATCTCCCAAGTAAGAAGGTAATGTTTTTAATGTCAATGGTTTAGATATTCCTGAAACATCCGATCCGCAATCCACGTACAAGGATTGTAAATCCATGTTCATATCAGATGGTAGGTTATCCAACCAGACTTCCTCTATAGGATCTGACTTTAAAGTTAGGCTCCCATCATTGATCTCTCTCACCTTTTCTCATAAGTGTCCTGGCTAGTCTTCCTCTATGAATGGAATTCCGTCCAAGACATCTTCGCTTCCCGACACTATAAGCTCTGGTTCATTTGTTTTAAGGTGGGGTTCTACCACGACATCGGATTTTGCTTTTGTTTCTTCTACCGCAAGCTCTTCAGGTTTTGCAATACTTTCAAGCTTGGGTTTTTGTTTATCCAGCATTTCTTGCGTGATTCTTACCAAATTTTGGTAAGCCTCCAGCTTCGCTGCTTCCATGTCTGGAGATGGATAGTTTTTCCATTTGTTTTTCATGTTTTGCCCTGCTTTAAGTCTTGCTTGGTAAGCTTCCAAGGCAGCATTAATAGGCTCAAAAATTTTATCAACCAAAATGGATCCTCCAGATTTCACGGTTGTTTCCTTGAATTCACCGCCAGTTTCTTTCAACTTGTCCTGGGCTAGGATTTTTGCTTTCTCTTCGTATCAACCCGTTGTTTTTGTTTTCTCATCTCATATCTTTTGCTTCTGCTCCTTTTGATTCTTTGAGAAGAAACTTTTGTGTTCTTCGAATCATCAGAGGAGTTGTGTTTCTTTTTCTTTGCCTGGGCTCTAGTGATTACCTTGATTGGAAAAATCGATTCTCTCTCTGATGAGCTACTAGGCATCACTTTGACTACGTTTACAACCGTTTTTCCCTTGTTCAAAGGATTCTTATGACAATCTTCTGGAAAGTGTCCTCCCTTTTTGCAACATTGTATGCAGCAGGCTTCAATTGGTTTGAGGTTTTTGTAAGGCTCTGGACATTCGTTCTTCCAATGGTCATCAACACCACAGTTATGACAGTTTCCTGTTCTGGGCCTCATCATGGGTCTTCCCATGCGAGGTCTGACACCTTGATTAGATACATAATACATTGGTGCGAGCTCTCGTGGAGCGTAAGTCATGGTTTCTTCCATTTGTGGTGGATGTAGACTATACCAATCTTCCCTCTACCATTACTGTAGATGGACTAGACTCTGCATAGGGTGTAACAGGCACTAATGCTTGTTCATCTATGACTCCTTTCGAGTGCATGTACTTTACAGGCACCACATTATGTCCTGGATACGGAGGTTGTTGTCCCAACACAGGTTGAGTTCTTTCCAGACCCATTGGTGGTCTTTGATCTTGGACCATATTAGGCTGATATCTGTACATGGGTTGTCCCTCCGGCCTCATGGACATGCACTGAACATTCCCATCATACTTTGGTCTAAAGTAGCACTCGTGGGTTTCATGGTTGGTCCATTTACCCTCGATTGCACACCATTTTTGTGGCCTAATTGGTTGTCCCTGTGGAGGTATCCCTTGCCCTGGTCCTCTCATAGGTACTTTTTGCATATTGTTCATCATGTCATTCATCCTTTTTACCATATCTTCTATGGCTGAGAGTGGTACCACAACAGTCGTGAAGATCTCACAATTGTCTCCTAGGTCAATAGCATTAGACACACACACTTCTAGGGTTGTATGCTTTTTACTATAGAGTATAGCATGAAGTTCTTTGTCTAGCAATCCCTCCAGAAACAAGGATACAAGTTTTTCTCTGCAGGTATCTCCATCTCTAGGAATCTCAGGGCAATGTATTGTTTCATTCGAGTTGCACAATACCTAACAAACTCACCATGTTTCTGTTTAAAACTGTAGTTTTGAGCTACCGAATTAAATTTAATCCCCGTTTTAGAACATGCATCTACAAATCCTTGAGCTAATGTGTTCAAGTCCATGATTGACCTTGGTGGAATGTTTTGAAACCATGTCAAAGCTTTTTTTTCTAGTGTCATTCCAAACCCCTCGAATTGAGTATGGAAATCGAATATACGCTCTGCTCTTAGCACTTGCTTAAATCTTGCTAAGTGGTCATATGGATTCCCCGTTCCACTGTATTTTTTGACCCATTTTTGAAAACATTACTGTCAGATGATCTCTCACGATGTTCATCTCTTGGAGTGTTTTCTGGTCCTTGACCCAATATCCAATCCCGTATGGAATACCCTTGGTATTTGGTTTGTTCTACTTCTCAGGAGTCATCATAAAGAAGTTGTTGTTATAACAATCCCTGAACAAGTAAGTTGGTAGATCCGCAGATCCCTTATCTTTGATCTTGAAGATATAGATGATCTTCATGGCCGTTAATTGTCCTGGTCTAGCATGAGAAGTCCACAAAAAATCTTTTATGTTTCTATCTTCCCAACAATAAAGTCCGATCCTAGGATTATCCGTACTAAGCCGTTTCAAAGGCTTCAAGTCTACTTGATCGTAGCCCTCGAATTCCAAAGTTGGTGGTCCTTCTTTTGCTGACATATCTAGAATTATAGTGTTTACTTCTAACCCCCATTTGTCTACCACATCAAGATTTTTGACTTGTACATATTGAGTTCCGTTTCGATCCATGTACATTTTTCCTTGTTTGTTTGCCCTAACCTCTTCTTCGAACTCAATACCATGGCCGTCAATGCAGATAGCATACTCCTCATTAGGGTCCAAGTAAACCTGGGCTCCATGATGGTTAGTCTTGTAAAAAGAGAGTATATGCTTATAGCACATTGTCATTCCGGTTTCCGAGTGAGTCGAGTAAGAAGACATTTCGGATGTTGAATATGAAAAAGTGTCTGAGACTTCTTCGGCAATTGTGTGCAAGGAATTGCCTTGTTTCATGCTTTCTTCGGTGGATACTCTACTGGTGGTTTCTCCGAATAGGCCTTGATTTCCTAGTAATCGACCAGATCTAAGGTTCATATAGACTTATGAAGCCTTGGATAGAGTACTCACCTTGGATTGACTTGTCGTCAATTTTCACTCGATTCAATTGCAACTTTCTACCAAGCCACTGATTCCTCGTCTGCAACCTGATTCCTGTACATAATTAATCAAATTAGCTATTTTTCTATAAGGACAAAAGAGCTCTTGAGAACTCTCGTGATTGGTCTCTGTGTATCACTTCAAATCGTGCTATGGAAGTCAAAATTTGACTTTCGGATTTGGCTTTAGCAAAATCAAAGGTCTAATCTGCAACCTATAAACCGAGTGTATCTATACTAATTTTGATCCGATTGAACCCAAAAATGTCCTGTGGTCTTATATTATGCTAGTCTAGCACTGTATAAGCCCAAAAGTCAAAATTGAAGTCTCTGGATAGTAGAAGTAAATAATCGTGATTATTTACTTTTATCAAGTTTTTGCACTTTTTGGATTGGTTTGGCAAGTATACAGCTTGTTAAAGCCCTTGGACAAGTTTCAACAAGTTTGGACAAAATTTGATCAAGTTTACCTACTATTCCGTGTCCGCAGACTGTGATTTCGAGAATCTGGCTTAAGTCTCACTTTTGTGGTCCAAATTTCACCAAAAGTGATTTGTAGGGTCTACTTGATGTGCTTGACCTTGTGGTATACTCAAATTTGCAAAATCGCCAAGTTTTGAAACATATGTAAATAATTGCGATTATTTACTTCTGATAATTTTTTGTAAATTTTTGTCCCAACTTTGACACATATCTGTTAAGCACCTTAAGTTAAGGTCTCTAGCCAATTTTCATCAAGTTTGGATTATTTTTTATCAAATGGTCATCAGTTTTCTATTCGCAAACTAACTTTGCAATTTTAGTCACAATTTTCAATCCAGTGATTCAAATCTTACCAAATTTGGTTTGTGGGCTTATTACAACATGGTAAAGCTAGTGGTATGCCAACTTGGTCAAGAAAGTTCAAAAATAGGGCAGATGTAAATAATCGTGATTATTTACATTTGACAAAAGTTTGCAAGTTTTTGGTCAACTGAGCATGTACACATGTTTATCACATCAATATAAGCCTATGGATCAATTTTCAACAAGTTTGGATAAATTTGTACCCAATTTACACGCAAGATTCAAAAAGTTAGTACAACTTTAGTTTTTACCCAGTTTTTTGCCAGTTTAGTGATCCAAATCTTTTGGACCTTTACAAAAGTTGTTTGTACTCATGCAATGAGTCAATGGTATGAACCTTGGCCAATTTAAAGCAGAAAGTTAATAATCGTGATTATTAACTTGAGGCTTGAAATGAACACTTTTTTGCAATTTTCTCAAAGAGAGTCTTTTTATGATGTTTTCTAAGCCTATAAATCAAGTCAAAACTTAATTTGGCCTAAAATATTAAGAAAAAGTAAATAATCTGATTTTTGGTCAACTTCTTGAAATTTTTACCTCGAAGTGTCTTTGAGCTTACCCACTGGTTCGGATAACTGTTAGGCTTACTCTCCAGTCGGATTGAGTGAATTTGAGTCTTTTCAAGCTATTTCTAGCCGTAGACCTAAAATTTTGCAACTTTACATAACAACTCACACTTGATTCTTTCAGAGAGAGCAATATTTTGAAATCCACCTCGGATCCTACTTACCCTACTCTTAGTTTCTCATGCAATGGGGTTGTGGAAAGTGTCCACAAACACTCGTTTTCTTGTGTTTTTTATGTTTTTCAGAGTCTTGATATTAAGACTTGTCTCGTCTACCAATCATTCTCTAAATCCTAATCTAAATCTACAATCCTACAGTCCTAAAGGTACTCAGCAAGTACGATCACTTCCAAGATACCTCTACACAACAAAAGACGACAATCTTAAGCTATGCGATTTTTAAAAGAGAGTTTTACTCTAGGTGAACCTAGAGGAAGTTAAAGGACAACTACACAAGACGCTCATGTTTTTCCCTAGTTTTGGTCTCTTTGATCCCCGGTAGCGGCGCCAAATATGAGACGCATGTCTAACCTCACCATCCTATCTTATTGCAGTATTAGCGAGAACCACGATTAATTTGTCAATCCATGGGACGAAGCTAACTCGACTAGTTCATAGAGGCTACAAGAGGTTGTCAATATCTCGGAAAACAACTAACAACTCACATCTAACTCAAGCTACACTCAAGTGACCAAAATCACCAAAAGCCAATCGCTCATTGGCAAACAATTCACATCTGTTACACCATCAAACGACATCCAAACGTAACGAAAATTCTAGGACAAGTTTATAAGACTTAAGCACACATGGCTATGGCCTCAAATCCCACTTTAGGTCAAGTTCCAAAATCGCGATTATTAACAGTAGTGGATTTTTGACCTAGTCATTTTCGACCCAGAATGCATCTAAATGCTTAGCAATGATGCCCCAATACCCCGCCTATGCTTAGTTTTTGATTTAAAAGTGTAAATTCCTATTTATGATGAAATTAGGCCGCAGGTCGGCGACGCCAAAAGCTACGAAATACTGTGAATGGCTTACGTCAATGCATATAGCTCTTACCTGCGGTGGCAACGCAACAAACGCATTCGCAATGTGACAACCGGAGAGGGAGTAGGAAGCACGAGAAGGAGAGAAGTGAGCGCCGTTAGCTCACGCTGTGTATTTCTTATCCAAAAAACTTACAAAAATTGGCTTTTATACCTTAGCCAAGGTTTTTGAGTGGTCAAAACTAATAATTTGGAGTTCTACCAAAGCTGGGAATTGACTGGCTTTTACAATCTGGAAGCTTGTAGCCCCGGCTCATTAATTACAAGGTTTATCAGAGAAAATAAAGTTATAATATTTCCAATTTATCAAAATAGTAAATGTTTTACAAGGAGAACTCCGAAAAATGGTGTCCACATTAGCTTGCTACTAACACTAGTGATGACCATGGCTCCAGGGATCTGTTCTTCCTCCAAGATTTCCTCAATTTGAATACATTTGGTACAATCACAATGGAAATGATTCACATAATTTTCTATGTTGCAACTATCGCACAGCTTGTGTCAAGACTGCATCAGGTACTATTCCAAAGGTCTTCAAAGAGTCTTTAGGATTCTCCTGAAGAATTTCTTCCAGAATCACAATATTCAATTGTGTTGGGGTTGTTCTTGAGATGTATCTGATTTGTTGCTATACCGGATCATAGGGATGCCTTATTCCGTGTGATGTTTACACCACAAGGAGTAGTTCTTCATCTATTGCAGTTATCTGCGTTTGTATTAAGAATGCCTCCCCCCTTCCTTGCCTAAGTCCTTTGGGACAATAGAGTATAGCACAAGTTTTGCACTACATGGGTGATGAATTCATGTTTATGCATGGTCGTGATTGCCCCTATCATGATATATCGAGGTCAATGCAAGAGATGGGTCTTGAGCGGTATACTCAAGGGTTGTTGATGGTGAAGTATCCAGTCGGTTAACTCTCTTAAAGACAAAATCTTGTAGTAGTTGTGATCTCTCCCTGATAGCGATATGTACATATTTTGTAGGTGTTGTGCTAGAAGCAGCTGGAACTCATATGTGTGGTGTTGCAAGTACTGGTGAAAGCTTTGGTACCCTTTTAGACACAACTACCCATGGCTTTGCCGTGAATTTATCCTCAGAACCAGTCTACAGTTTGGGCTTAGCTTCATGCTTTTTCTTACTTCTCCAAAGCCATTGAGCTGGTCATTACTTTGTTGTTTGTTGTTGTGGTTGATAGGGGGTGTAAGTGATGACTTCTTCTTAGATTCAACAGTTGTTTAGGCACCCATATCTGCTTAGGATTGTTGGTGAGTTGGATTTTAGGTACCCAAAATTGCTTGGCTCCTTGCATGCCGTGATTATGAGGATGGATGCGGTGTTGAGTAGTGGATATTGGGTTGGAGTTCTTCCTACTTTCTGGTACCATAGGAGTCATGAGAGGGGCTTTCCACTTCTCAGAGCTATGAGAAAATGGTACTCTTAACTATCTGCCCTTGAGTGCTAAGATTAAAACCTTTTCATCCCCGTCTTGAAGAGATTTATAGGTTTGCATCTATGGGACTCCTAGCACCATATCCTCATTCATATGCTCATGACGAATGAAAATAAATGTGCGTGGACACAAAAATCCATGCACAAAGATGTTGAGATTAATCGGACCCAATTTGAGTGTGAATTCTTTATGCCATCCCTTAGCTTTGGCTCTACAATAATCTAGCGGTTGGGTTGTCGCTCTTCTGTAAGGGTTCTCATCCTCATTTTTGGAGACCACTCTTTGGTGAGATCTCATGAGGTGTGTGGCTATGGAGTCCTTGAGCTTGTCCTTGCTCATCTGCCTTGGTTAACACTAATCAAGGCTCGATTCCCTTTCACTATGCCTGTCTCATACTTCTTATGATTCTTAATGATGCTTTGATTAGCTAGAGAGTAACTAGTTAGTGATTATTGTCAATCTAATCTTGTGTGATTTCCCTATATTCTTTGTGTTTGCATGTAGATTAGATTGGAGTGCGGATTCTCAACAGATCTATGTGTTCATGTGCTTGTGATTAGTGGGATGCATAATAGGATTACTGATGTGTGCGTCTTTGCAAATGTTAGTGTGTGAATGGGCTGCTTTTAGGTGAAGAGAAGTGGATGTGGAGATTGCTAGACATCATGGCATAGCTCCTCCATAGGCCGAGAATCCCACTTCATAGAGTTGCCATTCTTGCTGCCATGATTATCTCACTAATCGATGAGTGTTTCCATGTCCTAGCGGGGTAGCTCATCCCCTCGGATTGACAATTATTGCTCGTCATTGGAGCTATTCTACGATGGTACCCCTAATGTTTGGCGCCATTGTCGAGGACTGATGGACTATGCTAGTGTAATTACATAGCATAATCGAATTGGTTTCCTCACTAATTTTTCTTCTGTGTATATGGTTTTGTGGATTTTGGATGTGTGTGCATGAAGAAATGTGTTAAATTTCCCCTAATTTATCACTATATCTTGCTAATTGTGTACCTAAAAAATCAAATTTATCACTATATCTTGCTAGTTGTGTACCTACAAAATCTAATTTTACACTAATCCCTTGCTAATTTCACTAGTTTTTGCTAACTTACACACTAATTTTTTACTAATTGCACTAACATTTTGTGCTTATGCTTTGTTATTTGCCTAATTAGAGGCTTGGATTGCATTCTAGCATTGCCGGTTTGTGCTAATCACTTCATAATGTGTTGATTTTGAAATGCAAGATTAGGGCTTTGGAGCATCGATGAAAGCGGCCTGCATATTGTGTAATTAGCGATTAGATTGTGCTATTGGATTCAAGATTTGTGCGGTATGCTTTGCCATTGTCAATTTGTGATTGGGAACTTTTGATTTTGCACGTTTACATGCCATCGTAATGCCAAAATTTTATTGAAATTGAATGTGCAAATTGATGGTTTCATGGCTAATGTGCATTGTGATTTTGCCTACTTGCATGCTTGAATGGTCAATTGCAATTGTGTGCACTATAATCGAGTGTGTGCGCATTCTAATTGAGTGTGTGTATGCTTAATTTGAAGTGTATGTGCACTATTTTTCCCTTATGTGTGCACCTAAAATCAATGTGTGCATAATGATTTTGCAAATGTGATGATTGGTTTGTCTTATTGTCGTGCCCAATTAGAGATTTGTGAATTCAAATTGCAATTTTGACAAGATTAACAATTGTTTGTGCGTACTTAAAAATTGGTAAAAATTGGCAATTATTAGTGTGTGTGCCTAAAAAGTGCTATTGTGCATGATTAATTTAATGTTTGATCGCAAAATTTATGTGTGTAATGGTAATTTCTGTATTTTTTACCTCAAAACAAGGATTTACACACTCCAAATGCGTCAATTTTTGACTTAAAATTGCCGGTTTAATTGCCTAGTTTTGATCTTTAATGGTGTAATTAATTGTCAATTGAATCAATGTGGTTATTGTGATCTGATTTGGATGCACTAATCCCCTATGTGTTGATATTTTTGTTTTTTTTTAATGGATATTTTTTGGAAAATTATAGATATTTTTTTGTTTTTTGGCTAATATTTTATTAATACCGTTAAAATTTGATAACTTGTGATCTTAACAAGTTGTTTTGTGTGCTTATTTAGGGCATCACTTTGAGCACTTTGGTGTCCTCATTTGTTGAGTTTCGAGCGTTTTGCTATTTTCGAGGACCAAATTGATGATTTTGTTATAATTGGTAAATTTTTTGGTAAAAACTACTATTTTTGGTGAAATTCTGCGTGTCAAAAGTGTTCAATTGTGATTCTTGATGATTTTCTAAGATTTATAATTTTTTTTGGGTTTTTTCAAAAAATTTGTCGGTAACTTTTTGGATTTTTGGGTGATTTTTAGCGTTTTCGGCTAACTCTTGGCCTAATTTTGGCATTTTCAAGCTTTTAAAAAGTAAAAATTGGAAAACTGAGTTGGACAGGAGCCGATGGTTGATCACGAGCTTGGGAAAATTCTTCGAAAAGTTGTCGACGTCTGTGCAGACTTGATGGTCAAATTTTGCGCTTCGGCGCGATAAATTGGACTCGAATGGCTTGTTTCGGTGAGAACTCACTCGTAGACCTATTAAGAATTAATTTTTTTTTTTAAAAATCCCCCTCCCAATCCATCTTGGGTGTGCCTAAGATGTTCTCTCTCCTCCCTTGAACTTTCTTTCTCATCCCCACCCCACTCTCTTTCTTCACTCTCACTTTCTCTCTCCATCGAAGATATTGTCTCTCTTGTATTCTCTGTCTCTCTCTCTGTCTCTCTTTGCCTTTAGAAGTCAACTTTCTCTCTCTCTCTCTCTCTCTCTCTCTCTCTCTCTCTCTCTCTCTCTCTCTCTCTCTCTCTCTCGCTTCATCGGTAGGGCAGCCAACCACACACACACCCCTCCTCCTCTCTCTCACTCGCATGAGGTACGCTTTGTCAAAACCCTATCAACCAGCATATCATTGGAAAGATCTTAGAAAGTAGGTTCTAAAATGTGGGTAGAGATTTCATTTATAAGACGGAGTTGTCACATTAAGAAAATGGAATCTTCTAGAATATAAGGAATCTGATCGCATGCTATATATCAATGGTTAGATCTCGATGAGTACATTATAACTCGAAGAAGGACATTACTCGACTGAACCAAGAAATCTATTTAGAGCCAAACTCTCCTTCATCGGAAATCAAGCTTCGACGTTGTGACAAAACAAACATATACTTTGACCAAAACAGCCGTAGATATAGACGAGTGTAAGGACTATAATGCCTTGGGTCTTGAAACCACAGAAGCTCATATCATAGGAGACACATGGGATAAACAATATCAGGGTGAAGATGATGTTATCTACAGCTTGACTTGGGAAATTATTTGTCATGTTTCACAAAGGTACATAGGGAACTATGCAGAAGGATTACAGATGCCAAGCATCAATAATGCTACCCACAGTGTTCCTTCACAGTCCTAAAAGGTGAGATCAACCAAAGTCAAACACTCTTGATAATGAAAGCTTTAGTGATCATCCTAGGAAGGGGGAGCTACAAATCTGATAAGCTCAGCTCTCATACCAAGAAAGGAAACACTAGTTAGAAGCCCTAGAGCATCTAGCCAACATACTCCTTCAAAGAAGAAACCATTGAAAGACAATATGGTTTTTGGAAGTTCCTAGTTGACCCACATTCCAACAAAATCTACAGACAAATGCTTTTGTGAATATCATCAAGGATAAAATTTTCGGTTGATCTCCACAAGTCAAAGTCAAAAGTGAATGAGTCCCATAGTGTTCAAGCAATTACATATGATGAAGCTCCCATATGCATATCGGGATGCAGATGGCAATGAATACCAGCAGGTCCATGACCTTATACAAATCCCTACGGATGGTAATATTGAAGTCAAATATTATTTCAAATTGATGCAAAGCCTCAAGCAGCCAAAAGAGGTGGCGTATAGATCAAAATCAATGAAAAAAGCTCAAAAAGCTACACAAAGGTCACCACCAAAATCTCCTCCAAAGAGACAGATTCTACAAAAAAGTATAGTGGATCTTTTTTCAATTTCTCCATGAGAGCAACAACAAGTTTTCCCATAAACCTTGGTCCATGATAAAAAATGATAACCATGGGAGCTCCAAACCTACAACACACCTGTTCATACAAAAAAGAGGCCACTCTTCTTGCTCTTACATCTTTTACTGCTCTTGCCTCCACCCATTTTGTCAAATAGTCCACAACCACAAGGATATATCTTTTTCCATTGGTTGTCCTTGGCATTGGACCTACAACATCCACTCCCCATTTTGCAAATGCATCAAAATACATTATTGCTTTTTGAGGCTCATCCAAAAGCTTTCGGTTTGCAAACACTTGGCATTCATGGCATGACTTGCACAAAAAATAAGCATCTCTTATCATAGAGGGCCAACAATAACCTACTCTCAAAATAAAAAAGACAGCCTGATCTTTGCCTTGATGGCCTATTTCTTCATGACATTGCTCCAAAATCAAGACTATTTCTTCTTTGTACGGTATTTTTCTCAAAATTCTATCCTTGCCATAAAGCATGAGATCCTCACCTACCAGTGTGTAGTTTCTTGCTTTTGCAACTATTCTCTTACGTTGGGACCTTTGACATGCCTTGTGAACATTGCTTTTTACCAAGAAATACTTCTACATCTTGCAATGATTCCCTTCATGCATACGAGGCTTCCTTGACCTTTAAAGGAGCTACCAAGGCATCCAACTTGTCTCTAGCCAACTCATCAGCTTCTTTGTTCTTCTCACAAGGAACATGATTAAATTGTATCTTCTCAAACTCATACAAAAGCTTCTTGATGCCATAGAACCACTTCTTCAAATTGTCTTTCTTAACATTCCACAAACCAAGCAATTGATTCATGACTATCAATGCATCCCTTTTGCAATGACTCTCTTCAATCCAAACTCAACACACTGCTTCAACCCAAGGAAAAGCATGAGATACTTGGCCTCATTGTTACTTTTTCAGCTTCATCAAGATCGTAAGCTCTAGATAAGATTACATTGCCTTTTGGGTTCTTAATGACTACCCCACCGCTTGCCTTTTGAAGAACTTTCCTGTATGCACCATGAAACATCATTGTATACACATCTGTAATATCTACATCTTCTTCATGATCATCCTTGTCAACCCTTGGCTAAGATGGAAGCTCCCCTCCCTTGTGTACCACTATGTCCACCAAATGAGCTTTAATAGAATGATCCACTTTAAACTCAAACTTGAAGATCCAAAGTCCACTTTAAGATGCGCTTGCTAGGCTTCAAATGTTGTACTACATCCGACAAAAGGTTTGATGTGGTGAGCACATAGAACTTTTTGGGAAATAGATATGTTTCGAACCTGCGACAAGCAAGAACCAAGGCGAATACCCATTGTTCCATTTTTGTGTAGGAGAACTCGCTTACATTCTTCATCTTGCTCTCAAAATAGATTGTCTTGTTAGGAAATAAGACGTAGCTAACTAGATAATTGAGTAGATTACTTAATGGAGAGAGACAAATTTCACACACACGAGATTATAGAGTAAAGAGAGAGAGAGAGAGAGAGAGAGAGAGAGAGTACACACGATATACGTGGTTCACCCAATGTGGGCCACGTCCACGGGAAAGCAGCCACTTAATGGCTTTAGTACTTCAAAACAAGAAGTAGTTTACAAAGGGATTATACCCTTAATGGAGCTCCCACCTTGCTTCACTCTCACCACCTCACACTCACCTTGTTGCATCAACTTCACACACTATGAAATGTGTGTAGAAATGGCCTCCTTTTATAGGCCAAAAGGGCTACCCTCTCTTATGAGAGGCAGCCATGTGTAGCCGCCCTTGTGCGAATAAGTCCAAATCGGACCCTCCAATCCGCCCATGTGTGGCCGCCCTTGAGAAGACAAGTCCGCTTTTGAATTCGGCCACCGGCCACCGGCCATTGACTTCGGATCACCGACCACCGGACATTGACTACCGGCCAATCGACGGTTGTTGTCCGACCACTTTCCGGCCGCCGTCCGGCTATAATATTCCGGCTCCTGATTCTTGGCCGTGAAAATTTTGGTTTCCGGTGAGTGATTTTCCTTCACGCACGATGGCTTCTCCTCATAATGGGGGCCTTACAAATGTGCGCTTTTACTACAAAAAATTACAAGGGTAAATCAGGCTCCATACTTAACAATCTCCCACTTGGAGACTGATCTCCAAACCAAACCTGTGACTGCTTTCCATTCTAGCTTCTTATCCTTGAATGCCGATTGAAGATGAGCAAAAGCTCAACTTCTCCTTGTTGACCACCTTTGTAAACATGTCTGCAGGATTTTCACTTGTATGCACCTTTCCTAGCTTTAGATGTCCCTCTTCCAAAAGAGTGCGTATGAAGTGATATCTCACCTCAATGTTCTTTGTCCTTGAATGAAAGGCTTAGTTCTTCGCAAGATGGATAGCGCTTTGGCTATCATTGTACAAGACAAAATTGTTTTGTTTGAATCCAAGCTCTTCTAAGAATCTGTGAAGCCATAGAATTTCTTTGCTTGCCTCCGTCATTGCTACATACTCTACTTCCGTGGTAGAAAGTGAGACCACTTTCTGCAGCTTTAAAGCCTAGCTTACTGCTGTGCCTCCAATTGTGAACACATAGCCAGTAGTGCTCCTTCGAGTATCTTTGTCACCTACCATATCTGCATCAGCATACCCTTCTAGAAAAATATCAGTTCCTCCAAAATACAAAGCATTTGTTGTTGTCCCTTTTAGATACCTAAGTATCCACTTCACAGCTTGCCAATGCTCTTTACCTGGGTTGTCCATGAACCTACTCACAACTCCCATTGCATGTGCAATGTCTCGCCTTGTCCAGACCATAGCATACATTAGAGAACCTACCGCTATAGCATATGGAACTTTAGACATATAGGCTATCTCCTCTTGTGTCTTTGGACACATATCCTTCGCTAGTTTAAAATGACCAGCCAAAGGTGTAGAAACTGGTTTTTCATTTTACATTGCAAACCTTTCTAGTACCTTCTTGATGTAATCTTCTTGAGATAGCTTTATTGTCTTCTTCATACTGTCCCTTGATATTTTCATACCAAGTATCCTCTTTGAAACACCTAAATCTTTCATTGAAAAAGATTTAGACAGCTCCTCTTTTAGGTCTTTGATGTCCTGCATGTTAGCACTTGCAATCACCATGTTATCAACATACAACATTAGGATGATGAACTTCCCATCTCCCAAATTCTTCGTGTAGATGCAGTGATCCGAGTTGCATCTTGTGAATCCATGATCCAACATCCATCGATCAAACTTCAAGTACCATTGTCTTGATGCTTGCTTTAAACCATACAAGCTCTTCTTTAATCTGCAAACCATTTTCTCTTTACCTTTTACGTCATACCCCTTTGGTTGAATCATGTAGATTCCCTCCTCTAAGTCACCATGAGGGAATGCCGTATTTACATCCATTTGCTCGATATTTAAATCATAAGCAGCCACAAGGCTTAAGACAAGCCTAATTGAGTTCATTTTTACAACAAGAGAAAATATTTCATTGAAGTCAATACCTTTCTCTTGAGAAAACCCTTTTACCACAAGCCTAGACTTGTACCTTTTTTTCCACCTTCATCTTCCTTCAGCTTGTACACCCATTTGTTTTGAAGTGCCCGCTTACCTTTAGGCAACTCAACCAACTCCCATGTTTGGTTGCGATGTAGTGAGTCCATCTCCACTTGCATGCTCTTCGTCCATTCTTCTTTGGATTCATGTTGCATAGCTTCTTCGTATGATTCTGGCTCTCCAGAATCTAAGATCAAGAGATGGTCAAAGGAGGGAACAAACCTTTCTGGAGGTCTACTTGCTCTTGTAGATCTTTGGGGAATAGGTTGAGGCTCCTCATTTGGTTGACGTTGTTGCACATTGTCACCATTTGCAATCCTTGAATCTTCACCGTCCTCAAGCTCCATGTACTCATCACCTGTTTCTTTTGTTTGTTTTCTTTCCAAGTAATCTTTGTACATATTTTGTTCGTTAAAAATTACATCACTACTCCTTAAGATTTTACCATCTTCAGGATTCCATAGGAGATACCCAAAGTCACCTTCTCCATAGCCAATGAAGAAACACTTTTTGGACTTTGCATCTAGCTTTGATCTTAGGTTTCTATCTATGTGAATGAAAGCCTCATACCCAAACACTTTCAGAAATGCATAATTCACCGGTTTACCTGTCCATGCCTCTTCTGGAACTCCCCCATCCAATGCCGTTGAGGGTGACCGATTGATTAAGTACACAGACGTACTTACAGCTTCTGCCGCCCAAAGCTCAAGCGGTAGGCCTGCATGTAGCCGCATGCTTAGTGCTCGCTCCATGATTGTCCTGTTCATCCTTTCCAAAATCCCATTTTGTTGAGGTGTCCTTGGGGTTGTCCTCTGCCTCCGAATGCCATTGCTAGCACAAAAGCTTTCAAAAGCTTGGCTGCAATATTTGCCTCCATTGTCGGATCTAAGGCATTTAACCTTGGTACATGTTTCATTCTCCACAAAGGCTTTCCACCTTTGAAATATGGAAAATACATCGTATTTATTCTTCATGACATAAACCCATGTTTTTCTAGTCGCATCGTCTATGAATGTTACATAGTACAATGAGCCACCAAGTGATGGTGTACTTGCAGGACCCCAAACATCAGAATGAACCAACTCAAGTTTTTTATTTTTTCTTTCATTTCCTGATTTTTGAAATTTTACCCTCTTTTGTTTACCATAAACACAATCTTCACAGAACTCTAAGTCCACTTCTTTTAAACCTGGTAGAAGCTTCTTTGTTTGAAGGATTTGCATTCCTTTGGCACTCATATGCCCAAGTCGGTAGTGCCACACCGCACTGCCAACTTCTATAGTTGTTGCAGAAGCTGAAGGTTGCGTGCTAGTAGTACACAAGTAAAGTGTACCGACCTTTTCTCCCTTGGCAACCACCAAAGATCCCTTTGAGATCTTCCACCATTTTTTTCCGAATGCAATGTTATGACCTTCATAGTCCAATTGTCCTGTAGAGATCATTTTTTTGCGAAGAGAAGGAACATGCCTAACATCTTTAAGCTTCCATTCATTTCCATTAGCAGTTTTGACAAAAACTATACCTTTGCCGACAATATCACAAGCTTCATCATCTCCCAAGTATACATACCCAAAATTACCTTTGGTGTAGTCTTGGAAATGTTACTTGTGTGGTGTTGCATGGAATGAAGCCCCGGAATCTACTATCCAGGAATTAGACACATTGTCTAATGAGATTAGAGCATCTTGCTCTACTTTACCTGCCACATTGGCATCTGATGTTGGCTTGTTGTCTTGAGACTCAGTCTCCTTCTTCTTCTTGGACCAGCAATCCTTCTTGATGTGGCCCTTCTTGCCGCAGTTCCAACATTCAAGAACTAACTTTGTGCATGACTTGCTCCGTCTTGAGCGATCACGACCCTTTTGGTTTTTGAACCTCTTCTTAGGCCTTCCTCTTGTTTCCACTGACAATGCAGCACTTGATGATTCTCATGTGCTTCTCCTTCGTATTTCCTCGCTTAGGAGAACACCCACAACATCATCAAACTTAAGAGTATTTGTACCAGAGATAAAATTACTTACAGCCATCACAAGGCTGTCCCAACTATCCGATAGAGATGATAGTATAAGGAGAGCTCGCACTTCGTCATTGAAATTGATTTTCACCGATCGAAGTTGACTTATGTTTGTGTTAAAGTCATTTAGGTGTTCTGCAACTGAACCATTCTCTGCCATCTTTAGATTGAACATGCGCTTCATAACAAATACCTTATTGGATGCCGATGGTTTCTCGTAGAAGTCGTCAAGTGACTTCATCAAGTCCTCCGTGGTCTTCATCTCCAAAACATTGAAGTCCACCGTTGACACCAAGCTTAAGCGGATTGTTCCCAGTTCCTTTCGACCAAGGACAATCCATGCTTCATTTGCCATTGTTGCGGGCTTCTTCGCAAGACCTCCTAGTGGAAAATAGAGGTCCTTCTAGATCGACCTATGGTTTGAGCAAACGCTGCCAAGCAAACCTGTGTGGCTCTTCCCTCCTCCCATCCCCTGATATAGCCTCCTTGTACATATATTGTTTTTTCATTGGGAGAGTCTCCCCATCATGATTGTTGTAGTCCTCTCTTGTAGAGGAGGTTGTAGCCCTATGGGCAGTTTCATTAACTAATAGACGGATTTTTTTCTCGGAAAAAAAAAAATCTCGTTCCACAAGAGAGTATTCAACCGGCCACTCGTAATCAAGGAAGAATAGAAGTTTGTGTACCGAGGAGGAAATTGGGCCAAAAGCTAGACGGCCTTGTCCTCTGAACTGATTAGCTTTCCCATATGAAGTATCTCTTGTTGAAGCTGCTGCATCTTGTTGATGTGATCCTACATGGAAGAGTTCTTTACATCCAAGGTCCTCAACTCCACCTCAAGGGCTATCCGCTTCATTGGAGAAAACTCAATCATAAAGTGAAGAAAGTCGACCCAAATCAACTTCGCATCTTTCATGAACCATATGTGGCTAATAACTGATGGCGTACTATTTAGAATAATAATAGACCGGATCCGAGCATTGACACGCTCCCATAACTTCGCTCCCGCAGGGTCCTTTGGCTTTTGAAAGTTGCTCGAGACAAAAACTCCTAGCTCGTCGTAAGAGTCAAAGACTGCCATCATGGTAGCTTTCCAAATGGCTTAGTTGTCTCCATTCAATTGACGATCCGAAGGAAAGGTAGAGAGGGTGAGTATCTTGATTGGCTGAACACTTGCATCGGAGTAGAACTCGGACCAATCTCCCCACTCGTTGACAGTGGGTTCAGTCTCGTCCTCATGATGTACTTCGTCATCTCGTGTTGAACTTGTTTCAGAATCATCACTTTTCTCCATGGTGTGGGAGAATTTAGGCATGTGATAAGGCTAGGCCGAGGTAGAAGATAAAATTTGCAAATCTGCCCAATACAGCCGAAGAGTGAAAAATGCAGAAAAAATAGCAAACCGTCCCTTTTCGTCGCGAAAATCGGCACCACAAAACTTGCACTAATCACTGATCCGATTCAAGAGCATGCCGTGGCTCTGATACAATGTCAACGGTGTAGCGGGGTGAATCGGGTGATGAACTTGTCTGCAACTGCGAGCAAACCACCTCTCCGTACCGAGCAGCCAATAGATCTCGGATCTACCGTGATGGATCTCCTCGTCGTTGTGCTCCTAGCGCGTATCGCCCATCGAACATTCACTCGAACTCTCCATAGGCAATGTCACACCTAGAGTGTGTGCACACGGAGGATGAGAGGGAGCGCTAGCTAGAGAGGAGGATCGCTGCAAGAAAATGCTAGGGAGAGAGAGATCGATGTGAAGAGAGAAAAATACTAGAGAGAGAAATTCGCCGCACACCAAAACGCTAGCAAGTGCAAAACGCTAGAGAGAGAGTGCCCAAACGTTGGATCTCTTCATTGATAGCACATGCCAAAAGTACAAGGGGGGGAGGGGGTTGCATATACAGGCAAACCACGGATTTTCCATACCTCCAATAAAACCCCACGATCCCATAAATGGCCTAATAAATGCTAATAAATATGTAAACTCACTAAAAGTGACCCGACACACATATTTAGTAGTAGTACTGTAGAAGACTGGAGACTTCGACCCCGAAAAACCCCAAGAATGGGGGTCTTGCCTCATGCCATCCTACCGGGTGAGAAACAGAGTGAAGTGCACTACCGTGAATAGGTATGTCTTCCTCAAGTACGGCTAGGCACAACCACAAAACAACCCTCACTCCCTAAATTGCTCTTGGGAGATATCGGAGCCACCACCGGTTAAACTCAAACATGGACTAGACTCAACTAGACCAGGCTAGACTTGACTCAACTAGACCAGGCTAGCTGGATGAGGGCGAGTGGAGTAGACCAGACTAGACCAAGACTTTTTTTTTTGCAAGAAAAAAATCCTTTCATTAGCTGAAAAACCTACCCAATGGGCTACAAACTGCCCCTACTAGAGAGGGCTACATCAAAATGTGGAGAGACTCTCCCAATAAGAAAACCAGACATGTACAATGCTGGCTAAATCAAGATATGGGAGGAAGAAACAACCACACTAGTTGGCGGTACAACCATCTAGGCGCTCCATAAGCTATACTGAAGAAGGGCCCCGGTCGTCGAAGTGGCAAGAAGGCCTCGCGGTAATCCCGCACGCGGTTGGAACTGCCTTGAATGTGGATCAACTCCAGCCAGATGTCACATACAGTCTTCGACGGTGGGATGGTTCAAGCCTAAAAAGTGTGGAAGCATTGGGATCTGCAGATGAACCAAAGTGTCAGGCTGCAAATGAGCTCTCAAGAACTCTTTCTATCTCTACTCCACTCTTGGGGTACAAGCTTTGGCACAGTCTATTACGAGATCAGGGGGAGATACCACTGCCTTTTCAGAGAGGTCTTTGGACCATTACGTCGGGTGATGGATTATGAGGACCAAAGATGCCTCGGACTCTTTTTACTAGAGCTGAGGAGGCACACGGACAGACTATTACAAGACAGTTCTACACTAGCAGATCGACAACGCACTGTGCGTGACTTCTTCAGTAGAGAGGGAGAGGACCTTGGGACACAGACTCCGTCTATGGATACAACCACACCCCCAGGACCACATCCATCGAGGCCTAGAGGAGTCTGTCTTGATCAGGCCACTGCACATGGTCGTACTCGCCGTCCTCGACCACCCGGTCCTCGACCCAGACCCCTCCATTTGCACCAAATCAGAGCCATCATCGCTCGACATCGGAGACGAGTGCCACCTTTTAGCGGCCTCTCTATACAGGATCTATCCATCTGGGATATCCTGGGATAGAGGACAGGGAGATAGAGAGTTGATGGTCAGATTTGGATGGGATCAGTCATGTATTTGTACATATTCTCAGTTTTAGCTTAGTTTTAGCTTTGTAGACTCAAACATCACTATGATGTTGAGTAGATCTTTTTTTCTGTTTCAGTAGACGAGAGATGTATTACCAGATGTATAGTTTCTTGTCTCATGGGCCATTTTGGCTCTTTCGAGACGTTAATATATCTTTCTTTCTTTCTTTCTTTCTAGGCGACCACTTGGGCATTAGAGAAAGACCAAAACCAGAATGCCATTGTTGTCCACTGGTTAATCAGTGTTCCGGATGCACAATAGAACACCTCAAGCGACTCCTCACAACTATGCAAATTGACCTCTCGACCCTCCGAAAACATGCTTGAGTCATCAACAAACTGAGCATCCAACTTCCAAGAGCTCATCTCCCCGAATAGCTAATTGCTATCCACGAAAACCAATCTATTGAAGTCAAAAGTCTATTCATCACCTCAACATAGAAAAGGAATAGGAAGGGGGCAAGAGGGCATCATGTCGTATTGACTGTGTGAGCATGAAACATTCCCCACTTTCCCTTGCCAGTAGCACGTGATTATGCACATACCTGTAAAGACCAAGAAGTTCCCAATACTCCAAGAAGAAGCTTGGAGTCAAACCATCCTCCCCTGGGCAGCTATCATGGGGGAGTGCTTTGAGAGCCTCGTGGAGCTTCTCTGGCTGGAGTGGACTCTCAAGCCTCAGGCACATCTCCTCAATGACTAAGCAAGGCATCTGTGCCCACACCTGCTCTTTGCATGCATCTCGATGCTTCTGGGTTGAGAGAAACACAAGATGAAATTCAGTAGTAATTGCATGCATATCATTTAGCTCTGTGGAAATAGTCCAGCTGGCCTTCTCAATTGGTTAACCCTAGTATGTGTATGACAAGAACCCATAACTCAAAAAACTCACCAGTAACTCTGTCTCCCACTTGGGTCCAATGAGATGCTTGACGGTGGAAGGCAAACTCGTAGCGTCACTCCTCAATGGTAATCAACTCTTGTCGAGCCTGCTGCATCTGATCCTCCATCCAAGGGCTATGTGGGTGACTCTCCTATATCCGCTGTAAAGAATCAATGCCCCACTGAAGCCGCTTCTCCTCCTCATGGGCCACAACCAAACGGATTGCTAACTCTTGGAGAAAGAAATGACTAAGCTTCACAAGGCTAGTGTTTGGTCGAGAAGTTGGGTCGCTCTGTGTGTCCAGAATTGTCGTCCAAAGTACCACACCTACGCTTTGAGCCCTGTATCCAGTAGAATCTTCTCTGGGATATGTAGAACGAGGCTGCCAGTTCGCCGGTTATCTGACAAAGAAAGAATCACTGACGCGTTATCTGAAAAAGTAGTCCTTGCCAAAATGTAGTTGAACTGCCCGTGTCACAGATGTGATCACTAGCGTAAAAGCAATCGATCCTGGATAGATTCACCCCTCCTACTCTATGGTCTCTGACACCGAGAGAAAGAGAGGCTGTCTAAAGTCCGCACAAAGCCTGCATGCTACCATACATCCAAAATCCCCAAAATCATACATAGGTGCTCCTTAGTAGCAAACTGAGCTCCGTGTACAGTAGCGTGGTTGCGCCCAATCCTATCCGAAGGGTCCTTAAGCATGTTGAAGTCACCCCCAATATACCACTAACTACTATGCTTGAGGCAATGACTCCACAATATGTGACCAAAACTCAGCCCGTACTTGTACGGTTGGACTCATAAATGTTCAAGAAGCCCACAAGGCTACCTTGAATTTGTATGGTGATCGATTGGGCCCTGCCTGATCCTCATTATCAGCTTCTTATAAAGAATCAAAAGTTTAAATGGACAAAAGCACATGTAAAATCCATGAAAAAAGCTAAAGGAGTTGCTCCAGTCAGCAACAACTTTGGGAAAGGTAGACTATGAGTGTCAAAGGCCAGTAATTGTGACAGTAGGCACCAGTCCTATAGGGATTGGATGGGCAATAGGGCAAGATGACAAAGAAGGACACAGGTATGTGGTAAGATTTGGAGCAAAGGTGCTAAGTGCTCGCCAAAGAAACTATCCACAGATAAAGAGAGAGTTATGGGGTATGGTTACAGCCTTGAAAAGTGAGAAAGAGTACCTAATTGGTGCATGTGGTTGTAGAAACAGATTGTCTACCACTTCATGGGATGATTACAAGCTGCTCAACTCGAGACATTGCTATGTTGCGGTGGATTGCCTATATTAAGTCCTTAAATCCTGAGTTCAAGCACATTGCAGGTAAAGACAATACAGTGGCAGATATGCTATCAAGGGCAAGGTATGAAGATGAGTCACAAATGATTGATGAGGGAGATGATGTAGGTACAAAGTTGTATTCTATCTCTCATGTAAAAGGTAACAATGTTTGCATGAATAATTCACTTGAATTGTTCTTGAAAGATCTTTATGAAGGTGATTGGTTTTCTATTGGAACCTACTTGAGTACTCTAACAAAACAGGATGATTGGTCTGAACAAGAATTCAAGAGGATACGCAGGAAAGCATATGGGTACTTTTTGAGGGATGGTTACTTGTGGAAGCATCCTAAACAAAAGGGTGCTACACCACAACGGGTTATATGTAAAAAAGAGACTCAAGTAAATCTCATGCAAGAGTTTCATGAGAGTCTATGGGCTGGACACAGGGGTGTGTGGGCAACCTTCTCCAAGTTGAAAGAAAAATACTGGTGGAAGGGTATGTATAAAGATGTATCTCAATTTGTAGAGTCATGTGTAACTTGTCAAATGTATTCAAATGTCCGACATCGTGATGGATTGCACCCTACATATCCACTAGCCATGCACTATAAATGGGTTGTGGATCTAGTCACAATGCCTCTAGGACTCTGGCAGATGAGATACTTGGTTCTTGCACGAGAAGACCTAACTAATCAGGTTGAAGGAAGAGCATTAAGAGATAAAACCACAGAAGCTGTGTGCAAATTCCTTCTTGATGAGGTGATTTGCCGTTATGGTTGTGTGGAAAAAATCACTGCAGATAGAGGTGAACTGGATGCCGAAGAAGCAAGGGAGTTCTTTTCTAGATTAGGAATCAAGCTTTCTCTTACTACAGCTTACAACCCTGAAGGTAATGGAAAGAGTGAAAGAGGGCATCCTCCTATCATCAAAGCTTTGGCCAAGGCTTGCGAAGGAAGAGTTGGTGAGTGGCCAAAATTGTTACCATATGCTTTATGGGCTGATCGTACAACACATAGCTCAGTAACTGGCTACATGCCTGCGGGAGCTAATGTATGGTCAAAAGCCAGTGATGCTGATTGAAGATACAATTCCCACATGGAATGTACTACCTTGGCAAGAGGGGCTTAGCAGGGAAGATCTCCTTGCACTTCGTATAAGGCAGCTAGAGAGAAGACCTGGAGACATTGAAGCTGCAAAAGAACGACTAAAAAATGCAAGGTTGAAAAACAAGGACTACTTTGATAAGCGACATCGACTTTGGAGCAAAGCAATTGACAAAGGTGACTGGGTTTTGGTGTATGATAGTAGCCTTGATAACCAACACATAGTCATGCGTAAGTTTTCAAAAAGATGGTTTGGACCGTACGTTGTAATGCATGTGCATGAAAATGCTACTTACAGCTTGTCTGAACTAGATGGTACAGAAGTAAAGATTCCCATTGCAGGAAAAATGATCAAAATGTTTAAGAGAAGAGGAGACAATGATCCAGAAGATGTTGATGAGGAAGAAGAGCAAACCACAGGTAAAGATCAAAGTGAAGATGAAGCTTTGGAATCATCCAGTGAAGAAGAAAGCAAGGAAGATGTACAAGAGGGCTGATCTTATAAAGAAATAATGTGGCACATACCGGAGGATGTGCAGGTTTAGAGGGGGTGGATGTCGTGCTGTGACACGTACATAGTGGGAACGCATGCTACAAGATGTATCTTGTAACTTTTTAGATACATAATTATCTTTCCTATAATGTACATATGCATATTTAAGTATAATAATAAGCTTTATATCTCATCCTATAATTTTTCTCAAGGGTAACCTATCCTTACTTTACCATCAGAAAATACTATGGGAAAAGCATCAATAGCTCCGCCTCTTTAACTTGGTGCAAAAAGCATTGATTCTTTATTTCTACTATTTCATTATCATCTCACACCCTACCTAGATCTTATATCTAGGGTAAACTCCAATATATATATATTCTATGTATTTTTTATACTTTTCTTATATTTCTTTTTAAATAGCTACTAGGAGGGAATCAAATCCTAGTGGGACACTAGGTGGCATGATTTCAAAGATACACTTATTTTAATGCATTATTGCAAGCATGATTACAAAACTTTGTCAAGGAGCAATGTCATGCTTTCATATGGCATGAGGTGTCCTTTGGAATTAAATGAAAGTTTAGGCTAAGGGGGCCACGGGAAGACTTTTACTGCCAGAAATGGACCCTATTTTGATGAATTTTTTACGCAAGGTTCCAATCCGAATTGGAAAATGATTTTAAAATGAAAATCGTAGCTAATGAGCTGAAGTTTCTGCCCATATTTTTACTTTTTTATTTGGAGCCACGGTTGAGGAGATATGATCAAAATACTGGACCCCAGTCTGCCCACATCATGCAGGGACAGCTCATTTCCAACTTTTCCAATTCCTATTCACACTGGATCCTCTCTTCTTGTGTAAACCCTTAGGGGTTCCCTTCACCTATAAAAGGGGACCTCTTCTTCCTTGAAAAAAGAAACTCAAGCATTCAAGCTATTGATGAGAGGAATTCTTGAAGGAGTGAGTAGTAATGCGTAATTGTACTTAGCCATTAACATAAGCCTAAGCCTACACTTTCTCCTAGAGGGAGACTAGCCATTTTTACAACAAGCTAACCTTGGAAGATCAAGTCTAATCAAAGAAGGTCTTGCACTTGGTGTATCAATCAAAGTTGAATTCTCCCCTCTTCTTCTCTCTCCATCAATAATGGTGCCGAAGGGTTTGTCAAGTAAGATGTGTTCTACATTGATGTTTTCTTGATTTCTTGTTGTTTTCATTTTCATCTCTAATTCAATATATATATATATATATATGTATCTAATCTCATCTCCTTAACTAAACCTATCTCTCTCACTCTTAGTAATTCATCCTCTCTACAAATTTTAGGTTCTCCTTGCTACAGGTACATCTCTCCCCGCAGTATCCTTATTGCCTACGGGCAAGAATAGGGCTTGGGAGGGAAACTTCTCATCTCTTCACTTCTGTCATATCTACATTTCTCACATACTATCATAGATGAATAACCCACATGGTGATCATTTCTATCGCTTTCACTCTGTACGATCTATTAGAATTAACGTATGGATTAGCCGTAAAATACACTTTCAACAACGTATAGTGTTTCTCTTCGGCCCTGAAAGGCTCAATGAAATACTTCTATCACCGGATCCCATCATACTACCTCTCATAGACTATAATTTTTCTTTTGATGTAAGCGTAGTTATCTTGCTATGAACCAAGAGGATTTGTACACACAATTAATCCCAATCACTAGACAAAATATATATATTATGGTAAGCACAAAACTACAATTCCAAAGAACAATTCGTAGCCTATTTGGTCAGCCAAGATTGAATGCCATTAACTCATCTATTAACCCTTTCATATTACCCATGATACGATATGACCATAGCCTTGATGTTTTCATTTTCGTATTGTTTTGACATTCTCTTTTGTGTTCTTTCTTTGTGTGTGTGAGTGCAAGAGAGAAAGAGTGAGTCTTCTTTGATTGCACTTCTTTCCAAACCCTAGTCTTCATGGCATCTATGGTTTAACTCCTTCATATAGTTTTTGTTGAGTTCTCTCACAAACTCTCACAGCCATAAGCCCGGTGCTTTCCTGGAAAGACCGCAAATTTCTCGACAGCGTGCCAAAAATGAGAGCACGTGTAGCAGAAACTCTATGTTGTGCTCTCTACTATGGGTGCTCCATAGTGCAATATGCAAGAAATCTCACTCCAAACCAGAACAACACTATATAGCGAAAGAAAGAAAAAAATGTATTCAAATGACACAACAACAGACTCCAAACCCAATGGAAGCTATACTCGTAAACCAATACATACTCTCGCTGGCAGCACACTCGGCTCGAAGCCAAGGACTCACGAGTACAATGGGGGTGTCGAGGCTCCAACTATGCAGGGAGAGTGCAAGTGCTGGACTGAACTCATGACCCTAGACTCAATAAGATGTCCCTAACTCATAAAACCAATCAAGGATATATAAAACTCCCCTTGATGCATTGACGTTGATTTATTATCTCTTCCAAATTGCTTTGGCAATTTGTACACAAAATATATACATTGAAATTGGCCAAAGTATCAAAGATCTTTGAATAGGTTGGATTTTGTGGCTATTAACATCTTCAAGTACTATGTTAGATCATCGATGTCCTTCTTTAAGAATTATCCTGGACCATCTGCTCAGTAGACCAAAGAATGAGACTTCAAAGCTCAAACTGACCATTGATTGATGAATTTGAGAAGGACAGTCTCCAAAAAATTTTGTTTGTTTGCCGGTGCATGTGTTCCATTCTATATGAGAAACAACCCTTGAGATATGGAGGGATTTTTTTGGCATCCAATTCAATGGGAATAGCCACCCTGGAGTTGCCATCTCCATTGTTATCAGAAATGTTAAAACAATTTCATGGGAGACTGTTGAAATTGAGGACTAACAATGCAGGTGAAGGCGGCTAGCCGCCTGTGCAAAAGACAATCAACTTGCAGATGCAGGTTAGCATTCATTGACAAACGGGAAAGAGGTGAGGCAGCAAGCACTAGGCAGGGAGGATCCATATAAGATGCTTAGGCTAAAGCACAAGCGAGGGAGGATTCGTGTACTGTCTTATTATATATTTTCTTTCCTGCATGCCCTAATTCTTGCTTGAAATACACGAGGGTTCTTACGTCTGTAATCTTGTGAAGATGCAATTTAATCTTTTGCATATGATTGTGACTTGCTTCTGTCAAATAGGTTAATTTACGGAATCCTCATGCTGATGAGGATGATCATGAAGAGTTGTATGAGACAGAATTGGTTATGAATCACTCTCATGTTGAGGTAGAAAATGAAAAGATCTTCTTCGCCAGGCTTGACGGGCAGCTTAACAAGGTGAATCAATTCTACAGGAAAAAGGAGCAAGAGTTTTATGAGAAGGCAGAGGAAATAAAAGAGCAGCTGGAAAAACTTGTTGCTGTGAGGAAGAAGTTAAAAGAGCAGCAAAATTATTCTGTTTCTGAGTCCTCATTTGAGAAAGGTCCGTGTTTCATTGTGGTTGTTCTCATTATAAACTTAACTGAGGCCGCATTGCACCACAAAAGAATGGTTTGCATTTCAATTTCAGATTCCAATTTACGACATCTTTGTATAGCAGAGGCTTGAGCTTCCCATCTCAGATATATGCAAATAAGACACCATCCCACTTTAGATGGTCTTATAACCAGTTTCATACTAGATAAACCTTGGTCATGCACATTGAAATTAGTTTTCGTATCAACATTACTGTAACGGAGTTTGTTATTTTTGTTTTACTTTTATATGGTGTCTGGCTAAGCATAATTTCTCTTTTGATTGCATTTTTTGCCTTTATTTGGTTTTTAATTTTTTGAACTTCTCAAAATTTGATTCAAGATTGTGTCCGTTGATTTAACTTGAAAACTTACATTTTTCTGTTCTCATGGAGGCAAAAACCTGGGATTCGTGCAGGCTCAGAGAATGGTAAGCCTGATCCAGCAATGGAGGACATAGAGTTGAGTCCAATATCAGAGAACGATGCATCTCTGGATGACTCCACTGGAGAACCCAATACATATGCAACCTCTACTGCACGCGATTTTGGGCTTACGATACCTCAAGACACCCCTTCCTTACTTTTTGGAGCACTAAAGCAGAAGGTTATGGATGACTTATCCAGTCATTCCGGCCAACCGACAGCAGGCGAGGGACTTCCAAGTAATACTTTCAACAGATTTGATCGAAGGAGGATACAGTATGCAGAAAGAACCTTGCGAGATGCATGCCAGGAGTTGTATCGAGGGCTTGGGTACTTAAGAAGATTCAGGTTGGGTTTTCTCACACTATGATGGTGCCAAATTAGGCTTCTCTCTAATACATCATTGCAACAGTTGAACACTTTCTAAGTTTGTCATTCCTCTATGGGTTTCAGCAGTAACATCTTCTCTAGCCTTGACTATGAGCAAGAATTCCCCTTCTGCAATTTATTTTTTTCACAGCATACCATCTTTAAGGTCACTCTTTGCGAATGTAGGTTCTAGTGATAGAAATATCTGGTACGGACAACCCTAAACTGAAACAGAATGAGGGGCTCTCAGTTAAGGTAGAATTAAAATTGAAGTTGCAAGTACTGCTTGTGGATGCTGCATTTTTTGAATCACGATGAGTCATGCTGCACACATCACCAGTCAAGAATAGGACAATGAATCTCAATGTCCTATTCTGTTGCATTTTTTGAATCACAATGAGTCATGATGCACACAAATCTCATGATGTTTATGCAGCTGTCACAATCTATAAAGTGCTTCATAAGAGCTTAATAGTGGGCTCTCTTTAAATGATTTTGAGTCATGATGCACACAAATCTCATGATGTTTATGCAGCTTTCATAACCTATGAAGTTTTAAACTAGCCACAAGTGCTTCATAAGAGCTTAATAGTGGGCTCTCTTTAAATGATTTTGTGTTAGATACTACCCAATAAAATCTTTATGACTGAGGCATTGGCTGAAAATGGTCTGTGCAAATTGTTTGTAAATAGCTATAGGTATAATTCCATTGCACACGCACATGCATGCGTACGTGCACATACAAATAGCTCACTAACACATTTGCTGCACTTGTGGGTGGTCGGACAAGGTTGACCGCTAGGGCAGCAGGTTTTTCTCACTCTTGGAGTCCTGTTGCACGCACGACAATTTCAGTTACAGACTCTGGGTCATGTGGTGCTGGAGAGCCATTGTTGTTCACTCAGGGATTACTTAGTGACATAGGAGGATTTATCGTATCTTCCCCTCGCCATCAGTCCTGTTTCTTTGAAATATGATATGATGGATCATCGTGCAGTTACTCTTCGTGCGATCCACGATTTCGTGACGTCATTGTAGGCTTATTGTTTGCATAGTTACAGGGAACGACCATTTTCAGGTCTCCATTCCAACTTCCCGTTCCAAATCCTCGTTCCATGTTTCTAACATGAGTATCCGTAACTGGAAATGGCATTTCATGCCCGTTCCCCGTTCTGATTTCCCATTCCTGGGAACTATAATTGTTTGGTCTGCTATGCGATTGGGATCGGGCTCTTAACTAAGGAGAGGTTGCTTCAAAGCTTGTTTTGAGACATAAGATCAGGCTGATGTATTGGTATATAGCCTTTTGGATGGGACCAGAGCATTTTGCTATTTCTACAAATGGAGACAGGGCATGGACCTATCTGGGTTGGGTATTGCTATGACAGTTAGATTACCAGGTCTTCTTCTAGAGATTTGGCCATACATTTCAGAGATTGGGAGGAGCCTGTGTGTTTTATGTGGTGAGGGTTAGACCTCTCCACTATCAGAGATATCCTTCACCCCTCTCTCGTGAAGGATCTGCCACGGTTCATCTCTCTTCCTACTATCCATGGGGGGCGATATGGGAGAGAGTCTTCTTCACTGGGCTTCCTGGCCATTTTTTTTTGCTTGTGGGACACCTGGTCATATGGCAGCAGCATGCACTCGCAGGAGACTACATGAACATGGAGAGCAGACAGAGGTGTGAGACAGGAGGCTCCAAGGGTGCCTTCTGATGTAGGCTGAGAGATCCAGAAGAAGAGGAGCAAAAAAAAGGAGATGCAGGAGATAGAGGCAGTTAGAGATGCCCCCAATTACTGGTTTACACACTAATGGGATTCCACCTCCTCAGGCACTCTCTTCTTTGGATGTTGTACCCCTTCTGGTGGCATGTTACCTGTCACCTCCCCTTTAAATAGTTCTGACAGAGTTCTTGTTGTGTTGAGGACACAACATGCGAAGGGTTTTAGACCTCTTGCATCCGATAGAGTTGTTTATGTTAGGTGATGTGAGAGGCTGAAAACAACGAGTGGCCTTGTTTTCTCATCGTTTATGTCAATTTTGTATATTTCCTCTGATGATTTTTGTACTTTGATCTTGGGGTATGTGCCCTAAAGATGTTAATCATCTGATCTTTCCCTGGTAAAAAAGAAAGGTATGGTTCCATTGGTCAAATGCTCCTTGCTTGGAAATTGTATCTATTGCCTGCATATAAGAGCATTCCAACATGCTGTAGCGAGTACAGCATTCCAAGACTATGCAACAGTTTTCCTCGTGTGCGAATAAAATTTGGTGTCAAATGCTCTCGTCTATTTTTGTATTTTTGAAATCAAGGGGGTGAACCGGTTATTTTGTCCTTGTTTTGCAGTACCCTAAATGCGACTGCTTTTGCTAAGATCCTGAAAAAATACGACAAGGTAATTTTTTGGGGGCCTGCATAATGAGGCAGACATAAATGTAATCACAACCTTCTATATATCCCACTTTGTCATGGCTTCAAATTTAGCTAATTAGTTTGTCATGTGCCACACAGAAAACCGGCAAAGATGCTTCGATTGTGTACATGAAAGTGGTGGAAAATGCGTATTTTCAATCTTCTGACAAGGTAATCTATAGTGTCAAATGAGGGCCCTTAGGTTTTCACTCTTCTACAAGGTAATCTACAATTTGCTATAATTTGAAGAGGGCTCACAGGTTTCTGTCTATTATACAAACTTCTATGCTTTTCTTTTCTATCAATTTGGAGCTTTTCTGATCAACAAATTTGTATTCGAACTTTTCTGAACATTGGAGCTAGGTCTTGAACATGATGGATGGTTTGGAAAAGAAGTTCACTGAAGTATTCACCAACGGCAACCACAAGAAATCCATGGCCTTGTTGAAGCCTGTACCAAAATCAGCTTCACACAAAGTGACCTTTTTTCTTGGTGAGGAGTCTGTACATGTGCTAGTTTTGGCCTATTGTTCTGATTCTTTGATAGTATCCTTAAATCAGGCTGATAAGGTGCTGAAGTAAGCTATCGTCATCTCTCTCGGCTGCTTAACGTTCATGTCACTATCCTCTTTTGCCTCTCTTTTTGAGACTATAACTAGTGCAGTTCCACGACATAATAAACCTTAATAATTATGTGTGTGCCCCTTACCATGTTGTCATTCTTTGATAAATGCAGGTCTATTCACAGGATGCACGTTCTCTTGTCTGGTGGCTTTCTTCGTGCTGCTTGATTTTAAATGGATTCGGAATAATGATGACACATCAGAAAATGCAATGAATCTGTACCTGCATGCAATATACCCTTTATTCAGGTTACTCGTCATGAGGATCTGACATCCTCATGAACAGCACAAAGAACACATCTTTCAGCATACAATCATCAAGGCATTTTACATTTGCAGGGAAAAAGCTCAAAGAATACATCTGCTGACCTGAGAAGCATGCCACACGTGGAATCTTTCTTGTACTAACTCCCAACTTGTGCTTTTGATTTACAGCATCTTGGCCTTGGTGCTGCTACACTTATGCTTATATGGCTGGAATCTGTACTCATGGCGAGAGAAACAAATTAATTATGCCTTCATTTTTGGGCTTACACCTGGAACGGAGATAAAGTATAGAGAACTCCTTTTGTTAGCGATGGGTCTTGCAACATTGGTCACAGCAACTCTGCTTGGCCATTTCATGATTTACACCATTGTGACATCGTCTTTTCAGACTGCTAGCATGCCTTTTTCAATTTTGATGGTATGTTACACATCAATTGGCACTCATACCCTTGGACTTGCTCATTGTTATGTAAGATTCTTTCGAACAAAAATGTAAAGAAAAAATCATTCTATTTGGAAGACCTGAAGGGTCCAAATTATTTAGCAGGTTTCTCTGCCCTTGATCTGCCCAGAATTATGTTCACCTACTCTCTCTTTTCCTGGCTTTATGGCTGGCAATGTAGGACTGTGGCCTTCAGCCATGTGTGTTGGATTGCGGCCTTCAGCATGTGTCGCTTATTTAGGCCAAAAGAAAAGAAATGTTATATTACCATCTTCAAAAGGCTAAAATGATCTAAGTTACAACCGGAGCAGATGACATACAATCATCTGAGATATTGCACAAAAGAAAACATGCTAGATCCTAAAAATCCCTGTATGAAAGGTAATGAAGCCGCTAGGCAGGTAGGACTTGTCAGATACTAGAGAGAGAAATCTGTCAAACTTGTCAGATGCTAGAGAGAGAAATCAACTTTGTTCTAGAGGGAGAAAATTATATTAGGGAGAACAGTGCAAATCAGCAGTCTCTAGAGAGGGAAGGAAGAATCTAGAGAGAGAAATTCATTGTGTGGGGCAATGGCTAAGTGTCGGGGTGCTTGCCCCCGTGTAGGTACAGTGACCGGCAGAGCCGGTCACGCTTGTTTTTGTGGAGGCAGCTCTTGTTCAGGGTTATGATCTGCTGCTCGCCCCTCGGAGACATGTGCAAGCGTGCAGATGAAGTGGTAGAGCACAGGCGTACTGTCGCCTAGGTGCTGGGTTCAATGCCGCGCCAGCTCCGTGTTGACCGTCATTTTGGTCAACTGGTAGTAGCCTGTCAGGGGTGACTGGAGACGGGCTGGGGTGCTGTTGCTACGATGGCAAGCACCCCGAAATCTAACCAACGCCATATTCTTGCTATTACTTGGAGATTGGCATGGGCCACTTCTCTAGGAAGAGAGTCTGTGATTGCTCGGACAAGCACATTGATCAATTGTCTCTTCGGTTTTGAGGTAGAAACTATAACCCTAAGACCTGTCACATACCACCCTCAAAAACCAAAGCTATCATCCTCGATCGCCGGTATTAATAAAGAGAATGAAAACCAAAAAATTGAATAAAAGTAAAATAACATACACATATCAACGAAATGTACATTGTATGCTCACATGCAATCTTATGTTGTGTGTTGTGGCAATGTCAATCATGGATTTTGTTAGCTACAGACCCATGTGCTTTTGACAATCTGTACTTTGCAAGTGTCTCACGCCCCTCTTAGTTGAAAGTATGCTGAAATGCTCTATGCCCATTAAGAAATGGGGCATAGAAAGTGTACACTTCACAACCTCACTGATCAGAGATTCCAAATTGATGCTCCTCTGATCACTCATCCGAAGGTAAATAGGAGTCACTGTTGTGAGCTTCTCTCATAGTAGATGGGAAGTATGCGACAGTCATATTATGGAAAAGATCAAATACAGATCATTTGTGTACATGTAAAAGCATTCTTGTACAACTGTATAAGGTCTACATGATCTGTCAAGTCTGCAGGATTCATCCACTGAGCGTCCATAGCAAGATAATCTTCAAGCTTCACCAAGTATCTACAAGCCATTTCCATGAGTTCAGCAATGTCAAGAAGTATGGCTAGTGAGACCACAATCAAAGCATCTTTTTTGAGCATGACACTTGGCGACCTATTGACGGGACAAGTGAGGTCACCTTGGGGAATTTGTGGGGGGACTCATAAATTTTTTGATTGATAAAGAATTGTCATGTGGGCACCAGGATTAGTGTCATCTCTAATGGGTGTCGATTTGCAAAAATCAAATTTCTCTTCATTGTATGTTATCCAATGCATGCATGAGAAATACATTCCTGTTCATTGGCAATCTCCTTGCCAACACAATCGTCCCTCAAAACTAAAAGGTCACCCGACTGTGTGACACTCAATCTGGGCCACCAAACTGTAATCTTGGAAGGTAGAGACCAATAAACAGACACCCTAATATCTTTGGTTGTATGTGACAAGAGTGTATCAGTGTGGAATATCCATAGATTGGAGCATGCTGACACTAAATATAACTCAAAAGTGTCATTCAAGCAATCCTAATAGAAGAGAATCTTGAAATCTAGGTTGGCAGAGAGTGTGGGCCAACATTGCATAGCTTTGTCCTTGAGAAAGGATGTAACTTGGAAAGGTATGGGCTCCCAATAAATCTGTGGGTGCGAAATATTACATCAAATTTCTGAAGGAGCTTGATAGCATTCTGGAAACCTTGGATGCCAGAAAAAGTAAAGATTTTGACAGTGGAACCACCATCCTGAAATGGTTTTGGAGCCTTTGGTGGTGAATGATAAAGCTACTTGGTTTCTATTGATTTGAGAATGTGGCCTCACATATTTATGATCTATCAGCTATTCAAAGTCTTTCAAGGCCATTGCTTTCAGCTGCCCTTTCCTTTGTTTCAAAAGTAGCAGTTTAAAGTTTGAAATGCTTTCTAATAAGATGTGTGATTATATACAGGTCTTCCTGCTGTTGCTTGTTTGTCCTCTCAGCATATGCTATCGATCAACTCGCTTCTTTGTCCTAACATGTCTCTGGCATATTGTTATGGCTCCATTTTACAAGGTAAATAAACATGTAGCTTTTACAAGGGGAATAAACATCTTAACATGCATGAGGACATAGTGTTCTGTGCAACTATGCCAAAATACCACAGCAGAGACTTTAATGAAGATTAGCCACCCGGACCCACATTGTTTCTTTCATCATGTCATTGCTAAGCAAGTGCATTCGTGAAGTAACAGCCTTTTTTATTTGCTAATGGCATCAGGTTGTAATGGTAGACTTTTTTCTCGCTGATCAATTGTCGAGTCAGGTAGATGTGTAGTCTTTTCAATGTTTATTCTCTTATTTACAAGAAGCCATTCTAAATGAAAGGCCTTTTTTTGGAGCAGGTGTACATGTTCAGGAATGTAGAATATGTTTTATGTTACAGTATTCTTGGTCATTTCAAAGAGGAGAACATTGATCTCTGCACATCCGACAACCTGCATTTTGTAATAGTTGCGTATGTGGTCTCTATGGTACCCTACTGGTGGCAGTTTGCGCAGGTAGGTCAAGAAAGTTGTTAAAAATTCATCTATGAAACAGTCACCAGGTCTTCAGGAGATTTAAGACTCAAAAGAGTTTCTATATATTTCATGCCATCATCTAAAAGCATAATTGAGAAACTGAAATGGAGCCCGGCACACAGCTGAATAGGTGAATAGGGTGCAGAGTCCATGTGTAGCTATGCCAAATGCATTGCTTCATCATGGGCGTATGCCAGCATTCAATTTGAATGTACCCTACCCCTTAAGAGTGTTGCATTACCTTTTGGCATAGATTGAATGAACCTACAAAGGTCTCTTGGCCTTGCTGTCTGTTTGTGAAATATAGGGAAGAGTCATTTTGGTATTCCATCTCTGTCCATAGTCTACCTAGGTAACCCAGCTAAAGTAACATAACGTTCTGCCACATCGGAGCATAAGAAACATAAGCTAGAGACACTATGGTTTGGTTTCCCAGCTTGTTTAGTTCGCTTCACTTGGCGCCGGGTGGGGCTGTCCGCCAGAGCTATGCACAGGGCAGTCGGGGTCACCTTAACGGCTCATTCTAAATATCGGACTCTCAAGGATGTGGCATCCTTGAGAGTTTGCCATGTGGCCACAAGGACAACCTGATTAGAAGGTGAGCAGGTCGAAAGTTGGTTCATTCACTGTGAGGTTCATTCACCAAAAGTGTTTAAACACACCTTAGGAATAAACACAGAGTCAAGTCTGCGCATCGTGTTTGAACCCTGGTGGTCACGCCCACAGGCGCTGTTCATTCCAGCAAGGTATAACACGCAGCGCTGAAAGCAACCCTTCAGATATTATATTTATTCAAATAATTGCGGGGGGGGGGGGGGGGGGGGCACTCTAACCGGGCGCACCGGTTGCCAGTTTTGCCACGTCCGCTCAGAGTCCGATAATTAGGCTGCGCCCACCTTAACCATATAACGACGAGCAGCCCAGCAGGGAGCCCGCCCCTTGTGGGCAGTTCTAGGCCACAGGCAGCCAGCCATACAATTGGGGGGGGGGGGGGGGGGGGGATCTGCGTTTTTTCAGGCCCCTCTCTAGTGATTTTGGTGGGAAGCCTCTTTGGCGTTTTCTATGGCAGGCAGGGGCAGCATGTAAGTGAAGTCTCTTGTCAGATGGTGGGCAGCAGGGCCTCTTCCCTTGCGGTCTTCTCCTCAAGGCAGCCGTCTAGGCTATGCGATCGTGCAATGACAGAGCACATTATATGAGATGGAGGCCAAGGAAAGTAGATATCCACCAATGACCTCCAAGGTAGGTTCCTTTTTGTACCGTTAGAGAGGGGGAATGAGGAACATAACACACATAGACACCCAATCTGCAAGCCCCTACTGCCCATGCCCATGCTCGTACCCAACCAATCCAGACTGCACACACCCAACCATAGAACATTGTCACTACCCATTACAAAAGAACTTGTATTCTTTTTCTATTAGTCTTAAATTTTATAGGTGTGTTTTTCTTTTTGCAAAACAGGATAGCTAGAATAGTGCACCTTAGTATGATCACCGATGAGTAGTCACAAGTTAAGGTGATGAACACTCCCACCGAGATAGCTTAAAACGACGCTTGTGACATGTAACTCATGCATATCATACTTGCACAAAGAAAGGATTGATGCCTTGGAGTGTGGGCTAGATCCGCCACAAATGACAGTTACATTCAATAAGATGGCATAATCATGAAAGATTGCTCATTGTGCATATGTGGGTTGAATGTTTTGAATACTTATATGTTTTTACAAGCATCTTGGATTTAATATGTTTTGAAGCTAGAATCGTGATCTACACGACAAGAGCTTTCATTTGATACCCATATTGATATTTCTTTTTGTGAACAGTTTTTCGAAGAAAGAAGATTCTATAAAGTTCTAGAAAATTCTAGGAGGAAACCTTGAATTTCAAAAAAGACCTTGAATTTCAAAGAAGGCCTTGAATTTCAACGGAGGCCTCAAATTTCAAAGGATTCTTTGAATTTCAAAGGAGATCACTCCACCTATAAATAAAGCCTCTTCCCCTCTCATGGCACCATCTCCTAGTTGCTGAATTTTCCTCTACCATTAGCGCAAGAAGCCCCCTTCACTACCATCACCATCTCTCTCTATATCTACTATTCCCTTATCTTCAAGAAGCCATTTCCCTCTCTCTCTCTCTCTAGGCACCAGTAGTCACTCGATTCACAATGTCTCGTGGCTGGATAGTTCAATCAAAAATCAATTGATCAAAATCTCTCTCTCTCTCTAGAAAGAGCTTACACTTGGGATCATCATATAAAAGCAGTCTTTGATTGCTCTTCGGCGTATAGTCGTCGCAAGAAAAGGGCATTTTTAGCCAAACTGGAGAAGGATTTATATCAGCTCTTCTTGAGTTAGGACTCACATGAGGCCTGGCGTTTATTTTACAAGCACTCACTGCCTCCGACAATTACTTCTCCTGAGATTTGGGGTCAATATGTAACATCATTATATATGGTATCTGGACAGCCTCCATTACCAGATCCGCTAGAGCCATGCCCTGCTACTAGTACTTTCTTTACTACGGAAATGGTGAAAAAAGCCATTGATAAGATGAAGATAAGAAGAGCATATGATCATGATGGTTTAGTAGCAGAACATCTGATCCATGCCAGGGATCTACTTTGTGAAGTCCTTGCTCGTCTGTTTAATTGGGTCATGTGTGAAGGATTACCTGAATCTTGGAAATTATCTACTATCATATCTATTTTCAAGTCAGGGGATCCTATGATACCCGGAAACTACCGTACCATTATGGTAGGTCACACATTGACCCGACTGTACGCATCCATTCTTGAACAAAAATTGAGTAGATGAGCAGAGAATGAGGGTATAAGGGCAACAAGACAAGCTGGATTCAAGAGGGGTTATTCCACTTTAGATCATATTCTTACGCTCAGAGCCATTATTGAGGAAGGAAGAGCAAGCGGGAGAAGGATGTATTGTTGCTTTGTGGATTTTCGGAAAGCTTTTGATACAGTACCAAGGGCCAGATTGATGCGCAGGATGCAAGAGTTAGGAGTCCCCAAAGAGATTATTTGGGGGATCATGGCCTTATACGGGTCAGTAACTGGTTATGTACGTACTCCAGAAGGGGATTCCGACATTGTTCATTCCACCGTTGGAGTAAAGCAGGGATGCCCACTGTCCCCTACTTTATTTGGTCTGTACATAGATGAGGTATCAGATTACATTGATAGAGAGGGTGAAAGAGGTGCTCAACTTGCAGGGCCATGGATCCCTTTGTTGTTGTATGCAGATAATATTGTATTGATAGCAGAATCACTAGATGGAATGCAGAGGCAGCTAGATGCATTACATAAATTCGCGGAGGACAGTGGACTGTCGGTAAACTTGGGTAAAACCAAAGTTATGGTGTTTAACACCACACCGCAGTGCGTTAGGAGATCGGCACCTACATTTGCATATGGCTAGGATACAGTAGAGTACACAAATGCATACACATACCTTGGTGTGGTATTTGTAGGACCGAAGTTTACTCTTAAGAAAGCAGCGGATGCTAGATTGTCCAGAGCCTCTGCGGCCTTGGGAGGGTTGGAGAGGATGTGTTCACAAGTGCAGTTTCAGGAACCACGAACAAAACTTTGGCTCTGTGATACTGTGGTGGCTTCGGCTATGCTTTATGGGGTCCAAATTTGGGGACCATCTGTGGATCAGGATAATTGGAAGTCAATGGAGAGACCTTTGGTATCTATGATTTCCCGAATGATTAGAGCCAAGGCCTCCGTACCACACGCGATTACCCGAGCGGAACTACCTGCCCCTCCGATAAAAATTGAAGCTCTTACCAGATCAGTGTCCTTTATACATGGTTTGTGGGATACAAATAATTGCCGATATACTAGACTGGCCCTCGAATCCTCTTGACAATTAGCAATGAAAGGGGATACATCATGCTGGTATGCGCAACTGTCCTCGTGGTTTCAAAGACACGGGTTCAGTGTGGAAAGACTACCCCCCTTCCAATACTCTCTTGAGGCTCCATCACTGGCAATTACACAAACGGAGATTAATAAAATCATCCATCAGGATCTTATATAGTTGGATACTAAGAGGACATGGGTAGACCCTACACAAGAATTGGGCACGAAGATGGCCGACTACAAAGAAAAATTCCTACAGCTATCTGAAGATGGATTTGTGATTCGCCCGAGCTACATGGATACCCACCTGTCTCATGGTTTGAGATGTGCTATTGGTCAGATTCGTACATCCTCACACCAGCTGGAAATTGAATTTGGCAGATTTAGGGGAATCCCACCTGAGAGCAGAATTTTCAAGTTATGCGGAATGGAGCCGGAGACAGAATTACACTACATATGCCATTGCACCGTATACTATGAGATACGTGGGCATTTCCATTGCCTATTTAAAGAAGGCTTTGGACCTCTAGATAGAGTCATGCAATACCAAGATCAAAGATGCTTAGGCTTGTACCTACTGGAACTACATCGGCATAGGGATAATCTAATGAGAAGACAAAGAGCACTACAGCCTCAGAGGGAGATCACAGATTTGTTCGGATTGAGAGAAGCAGGAGTGGAAGGAGAAGCAAGAGGCCAGCAGCCAGCACAAAGGAGTACCCACATTCATACCAAAGGCACCCTCATTGACAGGGCGATTGAGCTTAGGAAATCGAGACGACCACGACCGAGATGCAGAAGCACACTTCACCGGAGGAATCTTGGATAGTCACTGGAAGAGCACCAATGAGCGGTACCACTTGCTGAGTTTGCTCCGTGGCTAGCTCGGCTTCAATTTCTCCACCCTCTGCATCATAATCAAAGTGCATCTGCTTCAAGAATTCTAGATGGATGAAGTTCTTTGTAGCTCCAAGATCAAAGAAAATAAGGGCTTTCAAGCCGTTGACTTTGCCATATGCTCAACACAACTCATTTGTACTTTCAAGGTGCATGCCATAGATATCAGGGACTAGTCTAATAGCGGGTCTGGCTCTCTTAGTTGGAGGTGGCCCTGGGAATCATTCTGTCGTGGGAGAAGAAATTTTCTGTAAAGACGTCAAGGCTCACTCAAGAAATGTAGTGAATGTATTCCCTGTTTGAAAACATTCAAAGCATTGGCCTTCTTGTAAAAGGGTTTCTCGTTGACACCGTGTCACACGAGGCCTTACAGGTTGGGTTTCAGGAGACTCCCGAGAATTTGCTTGTTGTTGTCGAGAGTTTTGGTTGGTGGCCGGAGTTGGTTCTGTGGTAAACTCCAACTTTCCCTTCATCAGTTTGTAGCGGACTGCGGCATGGTCCATCATCTCTTGCATCGTGAGACTTGCTTGGGTAGACAATATTCTTGCAACGATGATGGTAGTCCAATGGTGTATCTCTCACACTGATCCGCCAAGGAAATGAACTTAAAGGACACAAGAAGGTAAACATCAAGAAACCTTTGGTTATAATCGTCTATGGTCTCTGTGGCAAGCATTTTCAAGTTTTCCCATTCTGCCAATATCTGGACTTCAAAGAGAAGAATTCATATAGCTGCTTGCAAATATTTTCTCGAAAGCTTTCCAGGCCCTTGGAGCATGCGGTTGCTTTGCGATTGAACTCCACAATTGCATGGCATTATCTTTAATAAATCCCGCTTCTTGAGAAATCTTGGATTCTTCTGTGTAGTTCTCCAAAGCATAGATGTTGTCAAATCACTGGAATTGCAATGCTTTCTTCCGATCTTTCATCCCGGAAAAAGGTGAAAAATTTGATTGTCAAGCCGCCATCCTTGAAATCTTTCTGTTGTTTAGGCGCGTGTCCCGGGTATGGATAATAAGGGTATCGATACGGGCTCCAACCATTGTAACCTGGTGGCGGTGGTGGTGGGGGAGGTGGGGGCAACGGCGGTGGAAAAGCCGGTTGAACTGGATCAGGGTTAGATGGTTGCACCATATTCCTGAAGACTCCCCCAATCGGAACAGATGGTTGGGATGGTTTTCGGTTGTAAGCTCTTGTACTTTCTGGAGCCAGAGGAGAAGGTACCACGTAGGGTATCAGAGAGGGTAACATGTAGTTTAGAAACTGTTTAAAACTTTGCAACATCGGGAGATTATGCTGAGGATGTTGCGGCAGAATGTTGCGAAGCTCGTTCAGAAGAAACTGCAAGTATTCTACTGAATCCATGAACACCATGTCTTGGGTTCCCAATGGCTTATGCCCTGTAAGACAGAGCGATGAAGACAGGAGCCTGCCCGATGCGCAATGAAGTCATGGTCGGAGTGCCTAATAAGTCTGGGGTCGGGACACCGGGATTCTTCGATAAAATTTCTTGGAAATCTTGGAAGCGCCATCTTTCTCCGTCTCCTCACTGGTAGGACCGGAATGCTTTCAGAAAATCACACGCCTTAAGCTCTGATACCAGTGTCATGTGTGCCGGCACCATGTGCCAAAAGAAAAGAACAGACTGAACAACTTTAAGCACTTCAAATAACAACTAAACTGAAAGAGATGTACGACACACAAGACGGGGAGTGATGTAGTTCCACCTCGAGATAGAGCACTAGCCCCAAACCTTGGCGCCCCTTTCGGTATTTCTTTATATTTCTTGGACTTAGTACAATGCTGGTATTCACGCCTTGCACCTTCACCAAGAAGCGTGCTAGAGACTGAGCCCTCTGCACATATTTAAAGGCCCTTGGTCTATGAAAAGCATCAAACTCAAAAGCATCTGGCCCAAAAACTGACGCCCAAAATCAACCAGCGCGTTTTGTGGAAATCGGTACAGCTTCCACTTCAGCAGTGTTAGTGCGTTTTACAGAAATCCGTACAACTTCCACTTCATCACTGTCAGCACAAAATTCGAGACTTTTTTACAGTCCTGCCACGTCATCACATGATTGCGCATCAGATTGGGTGTGTGTGAGTGTGGTCCTGCTTTATTTTAATGCCTTTAGGTCCCCTGTGCCCCATCGGACGGGTCCCATAAGTTGGTGAGAACTCTTCTTTAAAATAGGCCACTCGGGAAGACTTTGCAAGTTGATGTGAACTTCTTCTGCTTTTGAGAATTTAGGCCTCTCAGTTGGGATCTGCAGGTTGGCTCCTTACTCAGTGGCTTGACACGTCAGCAATTTGTGACACTAGACCATAGAAAGTAGATGAAGTATATGATGACTAGAACAAACCACATATATACAATCATAAAGAGCCACCAATGGCTAGCAAAATATCTATGGTAGTCCAACTACTGTTATCTTTGAATGGTGGTGGTTGTGTGTCTACCACGTGTCACTGCCCAAGCGACAGTTTCCCCAGTGTGAGCCCAAGACCAACTGTAATTTCTAGTCCAATGCAATTGACATTGTAGCCTACTACAAACAGCAAAAGCAATAGCAGTCTTCTATGCTAGGGGTCTATCAATCACGACATGTCACATCTATGCCGGCCAACCCACGAGCACTTGTATATGCAGCTTGTTATCAGGATGGAGAGCCTCTCTCTCTCTCTCTCTCTCTCTCAAATGTCCTATCTCTTGCTACCTTTGTGATCTCTCTTCTCCATCGTTTACATGTATGTGTATACGGCATTGTCAATTTTCTCTTGTGACATAGGTTTCTATTGGAGTTGAGCCAGATCGGAGTTGAGGTGTCCACCAGAATGGAGGCCAGACCCATGTCATCACTGTAGATTTTGCTGCTTATTCTAACGCAGTCACTAGGCAGCTTAGTAGCCCCCAAAATGTCAAAGAGAAAATAGTTGACTCTAGTCTCAATTTATGCTGATCTGTGGAAGTAGAGTGAAGTGGCTTCCCCCTTTTGCAACATAGACTACACCGTGGAACGATGCTGGCAACCAAACCAAAAGCCTCAAGGTAACGCTCTAACAATGGAGGAGTATTTGCCAAGTCCTCCTTCATCCACTTCACATCGATAGTAGGGTAGTTCTTGACAAAGTATTTCGGGGCGAGCTTTCCATTCACTTTCCTTTTCTTGTGTGCTAGGATCTGCTTAGGTTGACGAATCTCCTCAGTTTCTCATACCTCTTGAAGCAGGAAACCGATGTTGCTCTCTATTGTGGTGCTCCTGAGTCCAATCTGCAAGAAACCTCACCGATGCACACACTAGACAATTGCAATGGAACAGAGAACTTAAATGGTATATAGAACAGAAATGTACTGAAAACATAAGACATAAAATCGTGGCCCAATGTAAGCATCAACTGGAAAGATGCCCTCGCGTTGCATTTACTGAAAATGGCCCGAAGCTTCCTGGCCTTGCCCCTTGTGGACATTTCATGCAATAAGTGCGCTACAATAGACGACGTTTTGGTCAAAAATCTCCTCCATCACCTTTTGGTTGTGATATCCCACTCTCCGCACTGGCTGCATCCATACAGCCTACCACTGATTGAAAATGATCGCACATGCCATTGCGACAACTGTTAACTTTGTGTGTCATCTTTATTATTATTATTTGTATTCAGTTATGGGTCAGGCTTGTCGATCGTCAACGATTCTCAAGGTATCCACCACAACTCTTGCTGGTAGTACACACAGCTTCAGACCAAGTGCTCATAGGGTACAATGGAGGTGTTGAGGTTGAGACTATGCAGGGAGATTACTGTGTACAAGAGTAGTGTAGCAGGGTTACAATGTCACAACCACTGGACAGACATTAGTTGCAGTTTGGCTGGGGTTCACATTGGACTGATTTTTGCCTAGCAAGTGACACATGGCAGGCATACGGGTGGTGGTCGAGCTTACGCGGGGCCAGATCAACTCGACCACAGTTTGGAGACAGTCTTTGTTGGATTGGATATTTGTGAGCCGTTGGTGGCTCTTCATGGTTGTATTTATCTGTAGCTGTTTGGGGTTATCGGATCATCTACTTTGTGTGATCAGTAGTCTGGAGTCTATTATCTTGGGTTCACGCACAACACGTCTTCACGATCGTTGCACAATTGAGCCTCGACACCCCGTTTGTATCATGAGTTCTGGGTTGGAGCTGAGTGCGCTGCCATGCGAGTGTCTGTATTGGTTTCTTTGAGTTAGTCGATGTTCATACTATTCAAGTTTCACTACTGAGTCTTGCTATTGTTGTCTGCCATGCCAGTGTTTGTATTGGTTTCTTTGAGTTAGTCGATGTTCATACTGTTCAAGTTTCACTACTGAGTCTTGCTATTGTTGTTCTGTTCTTCACTGTCTTCTATGTTCTCATTGTCTTCGATGTTTCATTCTGCGGAGTGAGATCTCGCGCACACTGCACCGAGGAGCACCCACTGTAGAGAGCACGACACATTATCTCTGCTACAGGTGCTCTCATTTTTTGCACGTCCGATGGGACCTTAACTGAAGTCTCACTCCATCAAAGGTCGAGTCGAGGAGCTACCTGGTTTAAGCTCTCTGTATCAGTCGGTTGGTTTGCACAAGTCTGGGCCTGCTTCAACTTGGTCCCGTCTAGTTTTCTCTCGACCTGCTTGTCTAGACTTGCTTGTCTAGTCTCTCGTCCTAGTCTAGTAGTCTCTCAGCTTGATATAGTCTCTCTCATCGACCGAGCATTGGAGCTACAGAGATACAGACGACCGCGACTGAGGAGAGGAGCTACACAGCATCGACGGAGACTACAACAGAAGATTCGAGCCATACTCTCTCGACATCCAGAGTGCAGATGAGGATGGATCCTCACCATTTCTTCCATCTTTGTTTCACACACTGTTACATCCAGTTTACCGGGTACCTATTGTATCAGCTGCTACACCCACGTAGTTTTAGATTGTAGTAGTAGTAGTAGTATTTTGTTCCACTTCTAGTTCTTTTCTAGTTCTTTTGTACCCAGACATGGTATTAGATTCACTATTTTGTAACTGATTGGTCTCATAGGTCATTTTGGCCTTTTGAAGACGTTAATATAACATTTCATTTCATTTCTTTCATCCAGGTCTAGCCAAAAGGTCTAGTCACTCGCCCTGGTCTAGTGGAGTCTGGACCAGTGTTCAGTAAGTTCAAGGTCTTCATGCCCAAAGCTTGGGTGGGCTTTTGGTTACTCTAAGACACATACAAGGCAGTCAAAAGAGCGACAAAGCCCATTGCTAAGTCCTCTGACGTACTACCATAGACAGCGTCAACCCTTCGTTCCAAGTAGAAGTCCACCAGCCCCATTACCCCTAACTTCCCCTGCAGCTACCTCCATTCCCTCAACTACCTCCCCAGTCACCCCCCTAAGTGAAGTTCTCACCCTGTGTTACAGCAAGCTCTCGAGAAACAAGCTCCGTCACAGATAGCCATGGAGGAGCTCTCAAGCGTTCTGGCTAAGGTGAATATCAAGTTTCGGACTTTCAAGGGTCTCTCCACAGAAGATGCCAACGACCATGCCAGGGGAATTGTTTCCCTCTGCAGGGGTCGTGGTCTCAACCGAGAAGACCCCTACTTAGTACTCTTTCCATCCACCTTGGATGGCTTAGCAGATAAATGGTACATTCAATTTGCAGAAAACCACTTTACAACCTGGGCCACACTATGAAGGCAGTTCTTTGAATCTTTTAGACCATGGAACTTCCAAGAGAAATGTTCTGGATGAGTTCGCTAACCTGATGCTCCAGCCGAATGAGACTTTTGCAGAACTCATGAGCAAAACCAAGTCTCTGGTTGTGAAGCTTCCTAAGCAACCAGGTGGATTCATTGTTAAGAAATGGGTAGAGAAAGCTCTTCCCAAAACGTCCCAACAAAAACTCCGAGAGAGTCTCCGACCTGACCCCACTTTGGAGGAGTTTGTCGCAGTTGCTACTCGGATACAAGGAGCTAGGAAGCTGTTTATGGACTCTCCTCAGGTAGAGACTGCTTCTATACTCTTGGAAAGTCCACCTGACCCTTTGACTTCGTTACACAGGGAACTAGAAGCCCTAAAGTTACAACAAGCTCTTCAAGAGGAGAGGTCCTTCTTCATTAGACAGGAGAAGTCTCCACATCACGAGGCTTTGGAACAGATCAAGCGCAAGCTAGAAGAGCTCAGGTCCAAGCAGGAGACTAAGACCATGGTTCGGTGTAGCTCATGCTACTCTCTAGGACACCAATGCTCCACATGAATGTCCCCTTCGGATTTATCGCCACTTCTGTGAAAATTCTAGACATGAGGACAAGGATTGCGACACATACAGCAAAGTCTTGATCCTACTCCTCAACAAGGGCCACCACCTACATCCAACATGGTTCTCTCCTATGGGCATCCAAACCACATGCCACCTTTACTGACAGCCCCTTCTGTGCAAGGTACTTTTCTCTTTCAGAGGTTTTATCATGCCCATGGTCCCTCGTCTCCTCAAAGCTTCGACGCCTCCACCTCCATATGCACCAGGAGCAAGGAACACCTCGCCCTTCAACTCGCCCATTGAATCGGCCCATTTTATGCACTGCCGTGTGGCACTCCCAACGCAAATCTTGGGCCTCCGTACGGTGTAAAGACGTACGCAGTGCGACTAGGAAAGCGCCGGGCCTTTGATTGTGAGGATTCGTAGCAAAATCAAGCAAGGCGTAGCCGAATTGGAGCCAAAAACACACAAAAAAGAACAAAACTCTAGCCATGAAAGCTCCACTTTGAAAAAGAACCAATACTAACTCAAAACTCTTGTGTGTGAAGATTAGTCGTAGCCTCGCTGCCAATTGCACAGATGCAGTGCTCATTCGACCTGTTAAAAACCCTAAAATGACGCTTCGATTCCTCGTCGTGACCATTTTATGGAAGCTTAAGTACTTCATTGGAGAAGCCCAAGTAGTTATTTGAGGAGGGGAAACCCAATTGGAGGCTTCACAGCCTCAACCATGTAGTGGAAGCAGCACTGGACTGCACTAGCACCCTGTAAAGGAATGGCTGTATCTCCATGCTCATATGCCCAAATGAGCTCATTTTGGCTCTAAAACTTTCTACACAACTTAAGCAACGGCAGCACCGTCGTTGATGTCATTTTGAGCTATTTGTAGGCTATTTTTGACCATTTTTAGCTCAAAAATGCCCCCTTTTATCCGTAAAAAGCCCAAACGAGCTGGGAAAAATCCCAGTGGCCTCAAATTTCATGTTGAACCTCATTTTCCCACTTGGAAAGAACTTTGGACATGTCTTTTACGCCAGTGTACGAAACCTGCTATTTTTTTGACTGAGATTGTCCGCATTGAACTTTCTGGGCAAAACGAGCGTGCCACCTTGATACACTTGACATTTCTACATTTCTAAAGAAAAATAGGCATATATTTATGTAAAAAAGCATGCCATAGTGCCACGTCTAGCGCCTTGTCTTCCCGACAAGGTATGTACACGGCTGCAGGCATGGTATCTATTTTCGCATATATCACACTACGTACATCATAGCATTTGGTCCCACATAACAAAGCATTGAGAGTGAGGTAGATATTTTAGTTTTTACATTATGCACGTGCCACGAGCGACATCCACCCCCTCTAAACCTGTACATCCTTCGGTATGTGCCACAGATATCTTTTGCAGGTCCAGTCTTCATTTAAGTCAACATACATGTCGATTTCATCATCGCTTGCAACAAAATCTAGCGCATCATCTTCTTGTTCTTTATCCACATCCATAACATTTTCATCAGAGCCTTCATTTTGACTTTCCTGTGAGTAAAAGGGATTTGTATCACCTCTTCTTTTGAATAACTTGATTCTTTTCCCTGCGATGGGAATCTTTATTTTTGTCCCATCTAGTTCATGGAAGGTATAAGTTGCATTCCCATGTACATGTTGAACCACATAAGGACCAAGCCATCTCTTTGAAATATTTCTTATTGTTGAATGTTGGTTGTCAAGACTACTGTCATACACCAACGCCCAATCACCTTCCTCAATAGCTGTAGGTCTGAGCCTATGCCTCTTATCAAATATGTCCTTATTCTTTAACCTTGCATCTTTCAATCGTGCTACTGCAATCTCAATATCTTAGGGCCTTCTTTCTAACTGTTGTATGCGCAAAGCAAGAAGGTCTTTCCTACTCATTCCATCTTCCCAAGGTAATACATTCCATGTGGGAAGTACATCCTCAAACAATTGGCATTATAGGTTTCTGACCATACATCAACTCAAAAGGCATATAACCAGTAACTAAGCTATGAGTTGTACGATCAGCCCATTAAGCATAAGGCAATAACCTAGGCCACTCTCCCATTTTACCTTTGCAGGCCTTAGCCAAATCTTTAATGATAGGAGGATGCCCACGCTCTGATTTACCATTTCCCTCAGGATTATATGCAGTAGTGAGAGCGAGTTTAATGCCCAACCTCGAGAAAAACTCCCTTGCTTTGTCAGCATCCAACTCACCCCTGTCTACTGTTGTTTTTCCAACACAGCCATAACAGCTAATTACATCATCCAAGAGGAACTTACATATCCCTTCTGTGCTTTTTGTTCTTAGAGCACGACCTTCAACTTGGTTGGTTGAGTCTTCTCCTGCAAGCACTATGTATCTCATTTGCCATAAGCCCAATGGCATTGTAATCAGATCTACTACCCACTTATAATGCATGGCCAATGGGTCAATAGGGTGCAACCCATCACGATGACGTACATTTGAATACATTTGACAGGTTTCACATCAGTAGGGTGCAACCCATCACGATGACGTACATTTGAATACATTTGACAGGTTTCACAGGACTCCATAAAGTGAGATATATCTTTATACATACCTTTCCACCGATACCTCTCTTTCATTTTAGTAAAGGTGGCCCGTACACCTCTATGTCCAGCATAAAGACTCTCATGAAACTTTTTCATAAGCTCATTTTGAGCGTCCTTATCATTCACCACTCTCATCGGCATTCCATTTCTTTGTTTTGAAGGCTTCCATAAGTACCTATCTTTCAAAAAGTATCCATAGGCCTTTCTCCGTATTCTTTTGAACTCTTGATCAATCCACCCTTCTTGCCTCATCAAAGTGCTCAGATAGCGTCCAATGAGCAACCAGTCACCTTGATATAGGTCCTCTGTAAATGACTCAAGTGCATTTGACAGGAAAACATGATCACCCTTGGCATGAGAGATACTATAGAACTGTGTGCCTACATCATCGCCCACGACAACCATGTCTTCTTCATTTTCATACCTTGCTCTTGCAAGCATATCCGCAACTGGATTATCTTTCCTTACAATATGCTTAAATTCTGGATTCAAGGACTTTATGTAGGCAATCCATCTCAACATAGCAATGTCGGGAGTTGAGCAACTTGTGATCATTTCAAGAAGGGGTAGACAATCAGTCTCGACTATTACATTTGCTCCTATCAAATACTCTTTGTCACATTTCAAAGCTGTGACTATTCCCCATAACTCTCTTTTTACTTGTGCATAGTTGCGTTGACGATCACTTAGGACTTTTGCTCCATATCTCACTACATATTTCTTGCCATCATCATTATCTTGCCCAATCGCCCATCCAATTCTTGTGGGGCTAGTATCCACTGTCACAATTACATATCTTCCACATACATAGTTTGCTTTCCTCAAAGTTGGAGACAACTTCTTTAATTTGCTCATGGCATGTGTATGCACTTCTTCCCATTGAAACTTTTGGTTCTTTCTCAAAAGTTGATGCAAAGGTTTTGCCACATGCGCATAATGTGGAATCCAGATAACTAGAACACACATGCACCCAAGAACCTTCGAACCTCAGTTACATTAATACATGTCTCTTTCATTCTTTTAATTACATCAATCTTTGTAGGACAAGGCCTTCTACCATATGGCCCGCACATATGTCCCACAACAAGAACTTCATTTACACCAAACACAGACTTTTGGCCAGACAAGGTAAGGTTCACCTCTTCCAACCTTGACAAGATATTATCACAATCATTGATATGGTTTGCCACATACTTGCGGCACCCCCTCGAGTCCAGAGTCATATCTAGATTACTTACATCACATCCTTTGATTGGCACATCATCAAGGAAAGGCATTGTAGTTTGAGGTATGAAGTCACGTAGGACTTTGTTCATACCATTCATCATATGTGCAACTGAATTAGTTTCTCTTTGAGGTAAGATGCACATCCTTACCAAGCCCAAAGGTGTCCTCATGGTAGTCAGGTCCTTGCTTTCCATTCCTAGTTGGAATTGATCATACCCTGAGTACAAATCTCCCATAGAATATATTGCCCTTCCTACAAATGCCTCTGCAAATTCATCTACAACTGGCCCTGCACCCACATTTCTGATTGTCACCTTATTTACAGGTTGCATATCTTGAATAAAGCGTAAAGAATCATTTTTCTTCGGAACTGTGAACCACCTGTTTGAATACGGAGCACAGGAAGGCTCCAAGATACCATCTTGATCTTTTCATTAAGCAATTCAATGAGTTTTTGTAAATGGGCCTTTGGAACCGGAGTAGGCCTGAAGTTCCAAGGTACATGAGGAATAGTGAAGATCACCATAGGAGCAACAATGGATGGACAACACACCCTATCTCATGCGGCTCAAATGCAAAAGCTTTTCCGTGTTTGGCAAGCATGTCTTCAAAGCATATCTTTTCAGCTTTTGTCAAATTGTCCTCGCAACCAACCTTTAACTCCTTCAAAGAATCCTGTGTGAATTTGTGTCCAGTCTTGCTTGGATCACGAAGGCTAGGTTGCAAAGCAGCTTGTTCCATCTTATTTGTGCAATCTTTTGGTAGAGGTAATGCCACTGGTTTCACTTTCTTTGCCACGGACTTATACTTAGTCTCCACTCGTACATCAACACCTTGAGCATTTTTTAAATCCTCAATGACCTTGTACATTTCTATTGAGCATACTTCTAGCAAATCATTCATCTTCAAACCTCTTCGTACAATATTTACATGTTGTCGTTCACCCCGCTTTAAGTCCTCACACTTTGTAAAAGCAATAGATCCATAGTCTGTTGATCCTACAAAACCTATAAAAAATGTTTCCTTTGCATCTACATCATGCGAGAACTTTTCTCTTCTTGTACCACTGCAATCCCGCTTTACAATGGTACATGGCCAAAAACCCCTCATATCCGTGTAGTCTTTGAATTCTTTGTTTGTCTTTGGCAAGGGTTGCTCTCTAAGACTTTCACGGTTCCTTTCATTGTCCACACAAATAGTAAGGAATTGTACTGCACTCTTTCCATCCCCGCTCCTTATTCTTGCATAAGCTGACCCATCATCCATCACCTTGGTTTCCATGCGAGTAGCAGTGATGTCTGGCTGCCCAAGGATAAGAGGGTATGTAGACATCTCCTGCACAAAGAAATTCTGGTCATCTTTCACATCCCCTATAGTCACCTTAACATTTGGACAAGCTCCGTACAGCTCCCTTGATGAGTTTTTTGCTGCACGAATCATCCATACATGATTTATATCAATTGGCCATTTTCCTTTTTGATAAAGACTCTTTGACATGAGGTTAATTTCTGACCCATTATTGACCCATTATCTATCAGCGCAATGTATGGCTCTTCTAAATCTCCCACTTTTACCAGGGTCTCAGTAGTCGCTCTTGCCTAGTGACTCTTCAAGTAGTAGCTCTTGTGAGTGGTCTCCACTTCATCTTCATCATCCAAGAGACGAACGTGTTTTACTCCTCCCCTAGACTTGTAGCATCCAACAACAGTTTCTTCACCTTGCTCGCCATAGACCTGTACACCCTGTGCATTTAAAGTCTCCTCTTCACCCTATACATGGATAGATACAGTAAGAGACTGCGCTTCCTCTTTATGATATCAATTATTCCTTCGTGAAATTTCCGCTTTGCTATACCAAGGACCTCACCCAAGGTAAATTCCACCTTACTGTTTAGAATCTTCTCTTCCAAAATCTTTTTGAGATCCATGCTGCCTCTATATTAGATTGGAGTTTGTAGGCCGGACCCTTTGCTTTGGATTTTGTTGCATCCTTCTTATTTTCTTTAGAGGCTTCTTACATAGGCACTTTGGGGACAGGCATCTGTTGCGGGGAAGGTGATCTTGGAGGCACTGTGTCATTTCTACCTCTACTCTTCGTGGCCCGCTTTGAAGGCTCTTCATCCCCATTCTCGCGCCTACGTTTCTCTTCAACAATGGCCTCATTTACTTGACATTTGGCAATGTATGCATGCATTGACAAAGAGTCCACAGGGTCATTCCAACCTGTTTCAAGCCGAATGCAATCTCCAGCTTCATGTAAAACCTCTGTAGTCATTTTACCCTTCATAGAAGACTATAGCGCATGGCCATAGCTCTCGAATACCATTAGATTCCTCTCCTCCAACCTTGACTGATCCTTTTTTCTTAATAGGATCCACCTTCAACCCATAGGCGGATGCCTCAACCATTGAGATGGCATGGCTAGTAACCATGTCCTCAACTAGCTTCTTCATTCCGCCCTTTCCAAAGTTTGTCCCCAAGAGCTTACGTGTTTCACTTAAGTGAATCTTACCATCTTTAAAAAAAACAAGCTCCTCTGTCAAAGCGTCTTTAAAACTTTCACAATCCCTCCTTCCATGGTCAGTACTATCGCACCATATGCATCTATTTACAAAGCCTTCTCTGTTTTGAAGTCTTTGCCCTGTAGATTGTCCTGATGGTTGTCTCTTTTCTTCTAGCCTTGTAAGCTTTAACTTGAGCTCTTGCATTCCTTTGACAATATCATCTAGGATGGATTTGTCACTCTTTGGAACCACAATCACAGGCTTTATAGGACTCTCGGGAACACTTGGGACTTGAGTAGGGTTGACTATTATCTTGTCTCTTTGTCGTTGTCGCTTCGCTAGCAGTGAAATGGCATCTTCGATCTCATTCCAATTAGTCTTTAAGCCTTGTTCCGCATCCTTATCCTCAAGTAGTAGCTCTAACTTCTCTTGAATCTCTTTACTTGCGGCTTGCAAAAAGAGCTCTGTCTTCTCTGAGTTTAGGGTAGTCTTCTCAGTCCTTGAAAGTTGATCATAGTGGCGTTCAAATTCCCTTAGCAGTTCGGTAGCCCCTCTTTTGGCCGAACTATCCACTCTAAAAAAGTCCTCTTTGTTACCCTTTCGGAGTCCTTCATGAAATACTCTTCCTTCAAGGCTAATTTGAATGCTTCCCAAGTTGCCCCATGCTCATTTCTAATTCCCCTTACATGCTCTCTGATCTCGGGAACCACAGCAAGTTCAAAACTTTGCACTATCTCTGCTTGGACCACTCGATGAAGCTCCATCTCCTTTACATATCCACAAAGATACTTTGTTACATCTTTACCTTTAAATTGGTCCATTTTTTTCACCACAGATTGAAGCGCTTTGGTTGAGGAAAGCTCCCTCCTTTCTGTAGCTTGTGGTTGCTGCATAAACACTGCAAAAGCTTGAAACATTTGCATTGTGACTCGATCAAATCGAACCCCCTGTTGCTCTTGTTGCTCCATATCTTTAAACCTTTGTTTTTAGACCTTCAATGAAGCTTTTGAACTCTCACCCTAGCCTACTTCACGTCGGGTTCACCAAAAATGTGTCAAGAAGTGCGCAGTGCGACTAGGAAAGCGTCCGGCCTCTGACTGTGAGGATTCATAGCAAAATCAAGCAAGGTGTAGACGATTTGGAACCAAAACACACTAAAAAAGAACAAAACTCCAGCCATGAAAGTTCCACTTTGAAAAAGAACCAATACTAACTTAAAACTCTGTGAAGATTAGGTGTAGCCTCGCTGCCAATTGCATAGATACAGTGCTCATTCGACCTGTTAGAAACCCTAAAATGACGCTTCGATTCCTCGTTTGACCATTTCATGGAAGCTTAAGTACTTCATTGGAGATTTTCAAGTAGTTATTTGAGGAGGGAAAACCCTAATTGGAGGCCTCACATCCTCAACCATGTAGTGGAAGCAGCACGAGACTGCACTAGCACCCTGTAAAGGAATGGTTGTATCTCCTTGCTCATATGCACAAATGAGCTCATTTTTGACTCTCAACCTTCCCACACAACATGAGCAACGATGGCACCGTCGTTGATGTGGCATTTTGAGCTATTTTTGACCATTCTAAGGCTATTTTTAGCCCAAAAATGCCCCTTTTTGTTTGTAAAAAGCCCAAACGAGCTGGGAAAAATCCCTAAAATTGTGGAAAAATCCCATTGGGCTCAAACTTCATGTTGAAACTCATTTTACCACTTGGTAAGCACTTTGGACACGTCTTTTACGCCAGTGCACGAAACCTGCTATTTTTGGCTGAGATTGCCCGCATTGAACTTTCTAGGCAAAACGAGCGTGCCACTTCGATACACTTGACATTTGTACATTTCTAAAGCAAAATAGGCATATACTTATGTAAAAAATCATGCCATAGTGCCATGTCTAGCGCCTTGTCTACCCGACAAGGGATGCCACGGCTGTAGCCGTGGCATCTATTTTCGCATATATCACACTATGTACATCATAGCATTTGGTCCCACATAACAAAAACATTGAGAGTGAGGTAGATATTTAGTTTTTACATTATGCACGTGCCACGGCACAAGAACGGTTGCCATGTCATCATCTTCTACGCTTTTTTTGTGTGTGTGTGTAGTTGTATAAATCTTAACTAGTAAGACATAATTGAATTTTTACATTCAAAAGACAGCTGGCCAAGGAATAATGAACAGATATGTACAAAAATAACTCAGTATGAGAAGTATTTAGGTACAATGGTTGTAGAAAAGAGATCCTCTTTCAGTAAGACCAGTAGTAAAAGAACTTCCCCGTTCTTCAGTGAGTACTTCAATACAGTAAGGTTGCTTGCCAAAGAAAAGAAAACCCTCCAAGATAGGATAGAGTCATTACCTGCATCCATCCAAACAAGGAAACAATTTTGGTAGCCTTGGATGTGTTTCACATGTATCAATGGACCATATCAGTTGTTATCCATGTCCATCTTACAGAATTTAATCACTTTAGACAAGCTAGGTCATCTATTAGAACTTGTATGTTAGCAATCTTTACTTAAAAAATGAATGGTATAATCTCTTTTCTGAATGGTGAAGTCCACCAAAAATTTAACAATATTGCGGTTTACTTGTAAGTCTAGAGCAGAAAAGACCCTTTTAGTTTATAGAGCTGATTTACTTGATGAATTCAATATGTAATTTTTTTTTTAATCTTTCACTAATGGCTAGCCCAAAAAGTAAAGGCCAAGCACTTCCAAACAAGTTAAAATATGCCATGCTGATTAGATCATTTACAATGAGCTCTATATCAATTACTGCCTCCGGTACCTCGGTTTTTTTGAGAAAAAACCACATCATACTCACTATCTCCATTCGGCAAGTTGTTACAGGTACCAAAAGGGTGGTATGCACTACAGTACTACCAGCTTCAATAGTAAGAATCCATCGTCTTAATGAGGTACAACATTTAAAGAACCATATCTTGGTTACCATGTCAAAGCCCAAGATAGTTGTTATATACTTACCTTCAGAAGTACCAAATCCATGATCTCCTTATACCAGCTAATAGCATCCCTTAAAACAAAGAAGGGTAATGTCCGGCCATGTTTGTGCAAGATTTCAATCATTTTTTCCATACCTTGTAACTACCAAAGGTACTAAACAAATAGACCCCTTTTTTTAACCAAACCAGTAAAAAGGCAAAATAACCAGTTAAGCGCGTAATTGTAAGAACCTGCAGCGGCTAGAACAGAGCCAAAAAAAAAACCCCAGCCAAAACCATTTTGTGCAGGTATTGCCTCAGTTAATATAGTCAACAAAAAAACAGTCACCTTTTATGCATAAGAAGTTATTAGGGCCACACTATATAAGTGCCAAGGTATAGCTATTGTTGAGAACAGCCATGTAATCAGGCCGAACCAGCAAACTCACACAAACACACACACATGTACCCACACAAATACCCACCCACACACAAATACACACATTGTGCCTGCAACGGTAAAGTCCTAAAGTGGCAAAAAGACCAATATAACAATCTATAGCATTTACACAGTTCATTCAGGTGTTCTCCCCATTAATACAGTCAACAAAAAGGCCCAAAATCAGTCGCTCTTTATGCACAAGCAGTCCCAAGGCCCAAAACAATGCCCAAGCGTATCAGGTTTTTTCATGTAGTTAAGCAAAACCAACTGTATATGACAACAAGCTCCCGAACTTACCTACTATGTACACATTGTTTAGCTCAAAATAGCAACAAACAAGAACTGTAAAACCCAGTACCTGAGATGTTTGAGCGGTAAGCTCCATAGCTCAGAAGGTTCAGACAGTAACGAGACAGAGTAGAAAAAAACCTAATCCAAGGCTAAGTGAGGGCCAAGGTGTGCCCTCAACTTTGTTTATATAGGTTGGTTTGCACACATCCAAAGAAGATGAAATGAAAGGGCCCAGCCGCCACTATTGTGTGAGTTCCTCAAGCGCCCAACGGATACCATCGCCTGGGGAAGTACATGGCTTGAGAGTGGAAGGGGCCGCCTTCTTCGTATAATGATAGCAGGAGATTTTCACGCTTTTGAAAGTTATGCAAGTGCCATCTCCTGGGAAGGGCAATAGAGAGTGAACAGGGGCCGCCTACCCCATGTGATGATAGCTTCACGCTTTGTTTTAAGCGGGGGTAATGTCCCAATATAAGGCAGTATTTATTTGCATAGCAAAAAAGGTATCACTATTATGTAAAAATGGGGGGGGGGGGGGGGGGGGGGGGGGGGGGGGGGTTTGTGTTTTTTAGGGAATTATGACCAGTATACTAGTTTGTGTGTGTGTGTGTTTTGGGCTGATTTGTGGCCTTTGTCTGACTCTGAGATGTTGGACTGTGTGAAGCTTGTGTGTGTATTCAGCTTAATGACAACCGCGAACTTGCTAAATGGCAGACGCGTGCCCGTCAACAGGCTTTCATAGATAAAGGCTGTGCTTCGAAGCAATTCTTTAAGCATTTGCATCATACAAGGGTCTGTCAAGCAATCAAGCGGGTTATGCTTTCCTCAGGTGTTTGGACTTCTTTGAAGCAAGAACTCGCTGATGCCATGGTTTGGTATTATCGTCAGGTGTTTGCTGCCCCTTTTCAGGCATCTCCAACTGCCTGCCATGCGCGTCAACTGATGTTTTCCTTTGTTCACACGATCATATTTCCACAAGATGCTTGTTGCCTTGAGAACCCGTTCACTGCCTCGTAATTGCATAGTGCGTTGCTTTCTTTGGGCCGTTGGCGATCTCCCGGTTGGGATGGACTTACTGTGGAATTTTTCCTCTCCTTCTGGGAGGTTCTTGAACAAGCATTTCTTTTCATGATAAATGCAGCATGGGAGAAACAGGATTCGCCACTTTCTTGGAAAGAAGGTTTACTTAAATTGCTGCCTAAGCAAGCGCTTTGCGAGCGGTTCTCTCAATGGTGCCCAATTACTTTGATGCCGGTGGTTTACAAGTTATTGGCTAAGATGCTGGTGCACCGCATTAAGGATCGTCTTTTTGCAGGACTCCATCAAGCTCAGTATGGTTTCATTCCTCGTCACCAGATTATGGACAATCTGACTAATGTTATGATTGGCATGGAGTATGCTAACTACACTCAGCAGGATGTGCTGGTTATGGAAGTTGACATTGAAAACGCCTTTGACACTGTACAATGGGACTTCATTGCTACCACGATGAGGTGCCTACGGTTTGGTCCTAAATTCGCCAATGTGGTTTATTTTTTGTGTGCTTGTAGTACGTCTTCGTGGATCTTGGAAGGTGGATTAACAGAATCTTGGTCTCTTGGTTGTTCGGTCAGGCATGGTTTCCCCCTTAGTGCTTTGTTGTATGCTATTGCTACTCACCCGCTGTTGATATATCTTGATCACTTGACCTCTGTTGACCGTCTTCATGGTCTGCGGTTGCCCTCAGGTCGCAACTTCGTTGGCCAGGCTTACGCTGATGATTCGTTGTTTATGCCTCGAAATCAGCAGGCTGATGTTGAAGTGATTATGGAAGCCTTGGAACTTTTTGGTATTGCGGTTGGGCTTAGAGTCAACTTTAGTAAATCTAAGCTTCTGCCTCTTTGTTCTTGTGATTGGCATAGCTTGGATTATGCAACGTCTGGATGTCAAATTGCATTACTGGAAGTTATCCACCTGGCCTTTACATGTTCGCTTGCGAATTGTTCAGAGTATCATGTTGGCTTATGTGCAGTTCTTTTTGCCACTCATGCATTGGTTGCATCGTTGTCTTGATTCTCTTTTGTCAGACATTATGTCCCATTTGTGGCGGACCCATGCTCAAAAAAAAGGCTTGCGCTTGATGTCGATGGAGAAGCTTTGTACTCCTAAACGTCTTGGTGGCCTTAATATCTTGGATTTGCGGAGACATGTTCGTGCTACGAAAGCTATGCTGCTGCCTACACTTGCGCAACAAATTCAGCCTTTGGACTATGATGTTTACTTATCTTGGTCAGCAGGTTGTTACTTGCTCTTTTGGCCATTGGCAACCATCTATCTGGGAGGTGGTTTTTGGCAAGATGGAAGGGCATATTCCTGGTTTTCCTCTTGCTTCCACCTTGATATTTGCCTGGAAAGAGGTTATGATTCATCTTTCATGGAATCCTTGACAGGAAGGTGATTCGATTCGTTTGGAGAGTCTCCAATGGAGTCGGACATTCTCTCTTACTTTGATAGACCGCTCCCCTCGCCAGGCTTATTTTCTCTCTGGTCATGGCATTCGTGTGGTTGAGGATGTAGTTGTTGAGGTTGGATATACTTTTGAGTTTCCCTTCGCCGTTCGCTGTTTTGGATTGGGCATGCATTACCGTCAGTTTTGGAGAGAACTTCAAAGCATGTTGCTTGACTTTCTGCCTGTCTCACCTTTACTTGATGGTGATCACATGTTTGATTGGGTTCTTCGGGAAACGCCTTTTCGGGATATTTTTGCTAGTCGAATTTATGCTCTTCTTCTACCTCGGTCGTGGCTTGCTAATCATTGTAATGCCCTTTGGCACATACACAAATTTGATCTCTGGAGGAGGAAGCTTATCTCTGCCTTGTGGAAAAGCCTTTTGCCTTTGAAGGAGCATCTGTTTCTCTGGCGATGTTTGCTTGGCGTGCTTCTAGTCGGCACTTTTCTTAGGGCGCGTCGGATTTGCCCCTCTTCTTGCATCCGTTGCTTCTCTCCAGAAGAGGATATTTGCCACTTGTTGTGGGATTGCTGCATTACTAGGGATTTCATTCGTCGTGTATCGACTTGTGTGCGGCTCCGTTTTCCTGGGGTTGTATTTCGCAAAAGGTTCTGGGCATTTGGCATTTTCTCACCGACACTACAACACTTTGCGGTCTTCTTCATGTGGGTCAGACATTGGGTTTATTGGACCTTGTGGCGTCAGCGTAATGCTTACATGTTCCATCGTACTCATGCAGACCCATTCCCATACTTCAAGCTTTCTCTTAGGCAATCGTTACGGCTTGCCTTGGAAGCTGGTGATATCACTGCAGAGATACATCGGCTTTCCTATGAATGTTTCTAGATACTCTGTACAGCTGAGTAGTTCAGTGTTTTTCCCCTTGTATATTACCCTTTTGGTGGGTTTCCTCGCTTTGAGGTTTCCCACCGGTAAATTAATTGAATCGATTTACAAAAAAAAAAATGTGTGTGTGTGTTGGTCTCGCTTTATTTTAATGGCTTTAGGTTCCCTGGGTCCCATCGGACGGGGTCCCATAAGTTGGTGGGAACTCGTCTTCAAAAATAGGCCACTCAACAAGACTTTGCAAGTCGGTAAAATTTCTTGTGCTGCTTCTACTTCTTCTGCTGCTTCTTCTTAGGGTTAGGCCCCTCGATCGAAATCTACAGGTTGGCTCTGTTCTTCAATGGCTTGACACGTCAACATTTTGTGACATTCGTACTTGGAGGACACTCTCGACCGGTGGATTAGACCGTGTCAATATGCTAGGAGACCAGAAGCGCTTGAACAACACCGAAGAGTGGTAGTCGAGTGGACATCATGGCCAACCTACCACCACCACTACAATCCAAAGATGTGTAGTTATCTTTTCAGAGAGACCTTGCTACGGTTATGATTGATGAGTAGCCATTGTATATATGATGAGTTTGGCATGGTTTGGGTATGAGTCTTTGGTCTAGAGTCTACTTGTAGCGGAGATAATGTGTCGTGCTCTCTATAGTGGTGCTCCTCAGTGCAGTGTTCGTGAGATCTCACTCCACTGAATGAAACACAGAAGACAATGAAAACACAGAAGACAGTGAAGAGAAGAACAACAATAGCAAGACTTAGTAGTGAAACTTGAATAGTATGAACATCGACTAACTCAAAGAAACCAATACGGACACTCGCATGGCAGCGCACTCAGCTCCAACCCAGAACTCATGGTACAATGGGGGTGTCAAGGCTCAACTGTGCAAGGATCTTGAAGACGTGTTGTACGTGAACTCAAGATAATAGACTCCAGACTATTGATCACACAAAGTAGATGATCCAATAAACCCAAACAGCTACAGATATAAACAACCATAAAGAGCCACTAACGGCTCACAAATATCCAATCCAGCTAAGACTATCTCCAAACTGTGGTCATGGTGGTCTGGCCTCTCGTCGATTAGACCACCATTCTTATGCCTGCCAATGTCACTACTCAGGCAAAAGTCCGTCCAATGTGAACCCCAGCTCAACTGCAAATAACTGTCTGTCTAGTGCCTGATTAGGTCAAGATTCGAAGCTATTGCAGGTAATTTCTCAGTTTCCTTCCAGACATCTCAAACTCGAAGCGGTTGAAATAGCTCGGGCCGAGGAGGGGAGTTTGAGGAGGTGGATAGGGGAGGTTGAGGAGGGGGGTAGGGCGAGGGGGGTGCCGTAGGGGTGAGGGGGAAGGGTAGGGGCGAGTGAGAGAGGGTAGGGGCGAGTGGGGTTGGGGAGGAGCGAGTGTGAGAGGGTAGGGACAAGAGCAAGTGGGCAGGGGCGGGTGAGGGAAGGTGGGGGTAGGGGCGAGTGAGAGAGGGTAGGAGTGAGGGGGTTTAGGGTAGGGTGGCGAGGGCGAGGAGAGAGGGAAGGTAGGGTGAGGTTGAGGGAAGAGACTAGGGAAGTAGGGAATAAAAGATACCTATGGCTTGTGAGAACATGCCCTTTGTGGCCCTTGGAATAACCCTCCCATGCAGATGCGAGACAGGGTGATTTGCGAGCTGTACCATCACTCAGTTGATGAGAAGTTTTACAGCGTAGTTCAATAGACTCAAGGGATATTTTTGGCTTGTTCAGAAAGACAGACACAGATGGGATTGAGGTTGAAGTGTGGGTACACTTCTGTAGAGAAGGTTTCTTTCCCCTTCTATGATTCTTCATAGACTCTCCCAGTCTTGCTAGCAAGGGCGCATAGTTATTGGCCTCTGTGACCTCAACATTTGCTGTTGGTTCAAGTTGCTCATTGGGCTTAGGTACAATAGAAACTATGAAAGAAGGTGTATCCTCAGGCAAACATTGAATAGAGACCCCATAACAAGGTCGCGACTTGGTAGCTTCCAACCACTCCAGCAGATCATCGTATGACCCGTCAGGTGGAGTAGGTTGTTCTTGTTCGGGGTTGGTTTCCATTGACAAAGAACTTTGCTGAACTACGGGATCCATGCCTCCTTCTAAGCGAAGGTTTGCATTGGGGAGCCAAGAGTATGTATCCACATGGCATCCTTTCCCCTATCATGAAGCGCTTTGGTGTGGTGCAACCATGGTCAGCCGATGAGCAAAGGAAATCCGCCCTCCACAAGGGGAAGAATAACCACAACAAAATCCAAGCTAAAGGTGAAGTCTTGTACCTGTAGAGGCACCTTGTCCACTATACCCAATGGGTATACTGTCCTCTGGTCAGCCAACGTAACTGTGAAGGGAGCATGTCGAGTAGGTTATAGACCTAAAGCCAACATAGTGAACTCGGGCATCAAGTTGATGCTAGATCCACCATCCACTATCATTCCTGAGAATTGCCGCCCCAAGACGGACACGGTGAGACGAGGACTTCTATAATCAGTGAGGGGAGCAGCGGGATGGGATATCATATAGGACTCTAATGGTTGCACTGGGAGGTGCCTGCCACTAGGACCTGCACTTGGGTAAAGTGACTGAATACTGCAAGGGTGTCACTTCTAAAACTCACATCTAGTCGCAACATGTCATAGAGCGACACTTGTTGGAAATGGTTCTTGAAGATTGTCTCTGTTGTAAGCTTTTCTTTTTCAAGATGTGGTTCTTTCGGTACCTTGATCTGCTGGAGTTCGGCTACTGCTTCCAAGAAAGCTTCATCAATATCTGTGAGCGGAGATGAGGAGCCTTGCTTTGCACTAGGGGACGGATTTTCGACAGCTGGAAGCAAGGGATCCACTAGTGGAATAGTGAGTGTAATAGTGAAACTTTTTGGGAATATTGAGACCGAGAGCTATTCTCTGGGCCCGAGTGAGGACACTTGCGGGCTCCTCTACCAATTGCAGCTTGTTTTGAGGGGAAACCACATGGGCAGAAGGTGGCGGCTGAGGGATGGTGCTAACTGCTATCAGATTGATCTTAGGAAAGGTAAATTCATTTTGGCTTTGACTCGGGTTCGAAAACATAGATGCACGAAGTTTGAGACAATCCTTACTGTAGTGATCCTTACCTTCAAGGAAATGACAACAGAGAGGGGACCCTTCTGGCAGAGGGCATTTGCTTTGGTAATGTCCATAGCAATTGTACGGATTCCCATAATTATCGCTAGGCTGCTTTTGGGAAGCTTGATGCTTTTAGAGTTTGCTTTTCATGTAACTACTTGTGAGAGGCCAAGGGCTCATTCTCTGGCATACTTCTACGTGAAGGTGCAGAGGATGGAGTATCGGCAATGTACTGAGTGTTCAAGAAATATAAAGAAATACCGAAAAGGGGCGCCAGGGTTTGGGGACAGTGCTCTCTTGGGGTGGAACTCCTCCATTTCCCGTCTTGTGTGTCGTGCATGGCTTTCAATTCAGTTGTTATTTGAAGTGCTTAAGTTGTTCAGTCTATTCTTTTCTATTGGCACGTGGTGCCCGTTCCCGTGACAGTGGTATCAGAGCTTCAGGCGTGTGCTTTTTAAAAGCATACGGGTCCTACCAAAGTGCAGACGGAGCAAGATGGCGCTTCCAAGATTTCCAAGAAATTTTATCGAAGAATCTCCGTGTCCCGGCCTCGGACTTATTAGCCACTCCCACCCTTACTCCATCGCGCATCGGGCGCGCTCTCGTCTTCATTGCTCTGTCTTACAGGGCATAAGCCATAAAGATCACTTGCAAGAGAAGGATCCAATATTTTTTTTTGAGGCACCGTTTTTCTCACAAGCAGTGTCATGAAGTTGTGGATGTCTATAGCTACCAAGTTGCACACTCCAAGGACTTGCCAAGCTTTCATTTTTTGCTCAAAGTTACATTCATTCAGACACCTTTCTTCGGAGTGCAGATTCTGGCAGAGTGGCATATCCTCAAACGCTTGCCACGGAAACCCTAGCAGATTAGAACTTGAAAATTTCTCGACATCTCTCAGTAGGTGTCTCTTCTCGAGCTGATAACCTTGGAGGCCCGGTGTGATTGCTATATCTTGGGGCTACCATCACCCCCGTAGGAACGCTGTCTATCGAGACCTATTTCGACTATTCAAGAGCTTATGGACCATGCTACGGTCGCAGCTATAACCTTATGGAAGAAATCTAACACTAATTTTGGTGCAAGTTTCAAGACGAAACTTGGAAGCCATGTCGACTTTCGAGCTCAACTGATGTTGAAAATGCTTTTTTCAGTTTGATTTAGCAGTTTTCTCAATTCTGTTTGAGAACTTGTTTGGTGATCCTGTTTGGAATTCGTTTAAAATGGATGATACCTGTTTAAAACCTGTCTTGATGCCGATTTGAACTGTTTGACTCTGGTTTTAATATTGGTTTCAATGCTTGGTGATTTATTCTCGGGTGGAGTAGTCAGAGATGTTGTTTTGGTATTGTCTGAACGTCCGAATAACGCAGACAAGATGTCTTGGGAGTGTTTCGTTGTATGCTGAAAAACCTCCGAACGACGGAGACGGGATGTTTGGGGAGCGTTTGGTTGTATGCTTGAACCTCCAAGCAACGCAAGATGCGGTCTGGGGAGCGTTTGGTTGTACCCATCCTCTGAACTCACGGCCCGGACCTTTTTGGGTTATTGGGGAAAGTAAGGAGGTAGTCGTTGAGTAGCTTCATAGCGCAGACCGTCTGCCTCGAGGGAGTGCTCAACGGCAATGTTGGTTGTGTCGTGTAACATACATATGTGAGAATTTGTGTCGCATTGTGATGTGCCAACCATTGAATATTCCTAATTAGATGAGATTGCATGGGTATGTAATTTTAGTGCATCAAGAAACTTATTGGAGATTAGCACAATCCGGGTGTGATGACTAATTTTACTACGCCGGAAAATTAAGAGCTTCGATTTGGAATGAGACTATGATATTTTTCTGGGAAGCCAACGACCCAAGGTATCAAGAGCTCCAATTTGGAAAGAAAAAACTGATTGTCCCTCTGATTGTCGCTCGGAATGTCTCTTGGAATGATCCTCTGAAATTCTTGAGCTAACTTGAGTTGTTTTGCAAATTTGCAATAATCGCGGACGATTACTTTCTTTCAAGAATGTCACAAACTGTTGACGTGTCAAGCCATTGAAGAACGAAGTCAACATGCAGATCCCGATCGAGGGGTCTAAACCCTAAGAGGAAGCAGCAGAAGTAAAAGCGGTACAAGAAGTTTTACCAACTTGCAAAGTCTTGCCGAGTGGCCTAATTTTAAAGACGAGTTCCCATCAGCTTACAGGACCCCGTCCGATGGGGCCCAGGGGACCTAAACCCAAAAAATAAAGCGGGACCAACACACACACACACTGTTTTTTTTTTTGTAATGTCAGATTGAATTACAAGTGGGAAACCTCAAATCGAGGAAAACCCATAGAAAGTATTACAAGATGTAACTCAGAAACAATCAAAGTAGAGCTAGTAATGACTAATAGGGAGCTCATCCAAGTCATAGGCAACTTGAAGAGACTGTCTAAGAGATATCTTGAAGAAAGAAACATATTCCACTTGAATCTGCACTATCCATATTACCCATATTACCCAGAATCTAGCCCAGCCGAAAAAGTATGCATACAGCCGAAGCAAAGGCGGAAGCACTCCAAAGATCCAAAAAAATTTACCAAATTGTGATCTAGGGGAAACGCGAGCAAAGAGCTGAAGAGATGCTATCCACAAACTATCGCGTATGAGAACAGGACCACAGAAGATGTGATATATTCTCAATGCCTGCACCACAGCGAACGTATCTTGAAGAGGCCAATCTTCTAGAGCGCAGTAATTTGTGAGTGGGGAGAACCCCAACAATACATCTCCACATAAGCAATCGCCCCTTGAGAGGTAGCTTAGCATGCCACACTTTCATAACTTTATTCCGCCACCAAGTAACACTCTTATTCATATTCCTACCTTGTTACAGTGTTCTTGGACTCAGGAGGACGACTGCAAATGATAGTACACTTTCTTTGCCGATTTCGAACCAAGTGAAGAACCAGCATAGAGCCAATCACAAATTCTCATAGAGCCAATAAAAAATTCGATTGTCTTCAACTAGTGGCGGGATGGGAGATACAGAATCGACCAACTCCTTAATAATGTCCCACATGCGTTTGTAGTGTAACCCAAGTCCAAAGGTATGAGTAGCCTATCTGAACAAGAGCACCCGTCCTTCAGCGTCTATGATGTCTGCTATCCTGTCAATACCTTTGTGGGAGAGAAAGTAGGCCTATCTAGGAGAGCGTTGAATAAGAGTCTGAGCAAAAACTCTACTCCAATGCAAACTCTCCAGTCGAAGTGAATTTCCACAGACCTCATCTCTACCATTCCACAACAATTCTGTCGTGACCACCTTCTAATCTGCCACTAGACTGGAAGCAAAGGGACATCCCGGAATTGTAGCTTCAACTTTACCGAAAACCACATCCCAATACGATGGCTGCCAATGGCCGAAGGCTGGTGTAGAAACCCGCATGAGAGCACAAAAACGCAAGCATCTGCGTCCAAGGCTGTTTTTGCTCAACAAACACCAACAACAAAGTAGCCTTTCTTGCTGTAACATGAGAACACAAATGAAGGACATTCAAGCCACCACAACGTTTTGGAGTACAGAGCTTATCCATCGCAAGCAATCGCAAGACTTTTTTGTGAGAGGAAGTGGACCAAAAGCGCTCCAGAATCCGAGACATGAAATCCCGAAGACGACGGGGTGGCCAATGCAACAGTGGTAGGAAAAATTGCATGTATGCCACCAAAATAGATTGCACTATTCTGAGCCTTACATGGAGCGGCTAGATAGACAATTTCCAATACTGCAATTTAGATCTCAATTTATTCTCAACCCATTGCAACAATTTCGCATTGTTAACCGACCAAGCCAACGGATAACCAAGATGTCTCATAATTTGTTCAGGCTTCACTATCTCACCTGGCCATAACAGAGCATGCCAATCCATTTGATGCAACGGCAACAATTTAGATTTTTGGAAATTCACTTGTAGTCCTGCAGCCAACCCATAAATATGCAGAGCTTCCATTATACAACGAACATCCTCAGGATGATTTCTAGGCCAGAACCTGGAGTCATCCACATACGCTTGTGCCACAAAATGATCATGAGCTGGTAGTTGCAGTCCATGTAGTCGACCAAATCCTGTTAAGGAGTCCAAATACAACAGCAGAGGATGTGTAGCAATAGCATACAACATAGCACTCAAAGGGCATCCTTGCCTGGCCAATCAAGAAAGATCCCATACCGAGTCAGCTCACCGTCAAGAATTCCGGCAGATTGACTGTTTTTGTAAAGAAAATAGACTACCTGGCGCATCCTGGGCCTAAAGCCCAAAGCCTTCATGATCTGAGCAATGAAGTCCCAGTGGACAGTGTCAAATGCTTTCTATATATCAATCTGCATCATAAGCACATCTTGCCCATTATATTTTTCATACTCAATCCCAATAAGAACATTGGAAATATTATCCATAATTTGCCTACGAGGAGTAAATCCATACTGAGCCGGATGTATGCTGGAAAACAAATGGTCAGCAGCACGAGTAGTTATCATTTTCGACAACAACTGTAAACGATCGTCATAAGCGTTATTGGTCGCCAATGTGAAAAGTATTCACACAATGCTTGCTTAGGCAACAATCTCACCGGTCCTTCTTTCCACAATTGCGGCAAAGATTGCGCAGTCCATGCATGGTTTATCATGAAAAGGAAAGGCTGCTTAAGGGATTCCCAAAAGCAAAAAAAAATTCCATCGTGAACCTGTCCCATCCAGGCGATTTCCAGCGGCCAAGGTGCAACAAACTGTCGTGCAATTCATCCTCAGTAAAACTTGCCTCAAGGGTTTCTACATCATTCATTGACAATATAGGATGTACATACGACAACAGCAACTGTCTGGCTTGCAAAATCTCATTCGAGGAGGCTTCAAGCTTGGCAAAAACACGTTGAAAATGATCCACCATTGAATCCGCCAATTGACCTTTCTTGGTCGTCCATTGCCCAGTTTCATCTCCAACCCTTTTGATAGAGGCAGAAGTCCTCGAATGATGCAAATGCTTAAAGAATTGTTTAGATGAACAACCTTTATCCATAAAAGCGTATTGTCTAGATCTGATTTTCCATTTTTCAAGTTTTCTCTTATCATTACATATCAAGGAGGTTTTAGCTATGCATAATTCCTCTTGTTTTGAGCCAGTAAGCCTTCTAGTATCTGCAAGGGCTTCCCAAGGCTTGACATATCGCCTTATCTTCCTGCACTTTATTTCTCAACTGGTACATGTACCAGGAACCATAATACTTTATGACTGCCTGGATACTCATGACAAAGAGATAACAGGCCACATCCACATCAATAAACATCTGAGAGACAAGCGGAGGAATTACTAATTTACTACTTCAATCAAAGTTCTAAATGTTGTATGTGAAAGATACGCATTATTAATATGCAACAACCGCTTGCGAAGGAGCGAGGAGTCTATATCTACTGCCTCAAAATAGACCTAGAGCCAAAGAGGAAAATGATCAGATAAGGTGAAAGAATGATCAATTCTCATATCACAGGCAAACGTATCATATTGCGGAGTGCCTAGTACATACCAACGATCCAAATGTGCTCTATATCCAGAGTGAGCATTATGAGTAAATGTATAACCCCGCTCTGAAGAGAGCGTGTTGGCCCATAGATCTAGGACACCCGTATTACTGACCATGGCATCCCAAGAAGAGCATTCAGAGCTCAACATATGCGAATGACCCGTTGTGTTGTTCGTGTTTGCGGGTGCATTATTAAAATCACCTCCCAAAAAGCATGCGAATGCCAGGGGTATTTGACCAACTCTTGCCAAAGACGACTTCGTTGTGCTGAGGCAGTATAAGCATAAATACTAGCAAATTCTTGAATATTTCCTTGGTCAAGACATTGAACTACCATCCAACGCCCTGCCGGATCATTATGTGCTAAAACTGGCTGTAGTTCATGACGCACCATCATCAAAACACCCGAGAAAGAACTAGTACGAGCATGAGCAATCCAAACTCCCGGATAATATGAAGATTGACCTACAAAATCATGTTGATTATGCTCATGTAACACCACTAAATCTGCTTTATTTGTATGTACATAATGCCAAATTAACTTCCACTTTTCGTGGCTGCACAAACCGTGCACATTATACGTATAGCATCTAAGAGGAGAATGCATCTGTACAGTATTTACAAGAGAAGCATGAGGCACAATCATCAAGTGGTATTGCCCATGGGCACATCCACCTCCATACTAACAGTCAATGAAGCGGACTCCATATGCGTTCCTTGGTGAGGATTCCGATGCAGAGGCAACGACCCAGATGTCGGTCCAAGAAGAGCATCTTTATATGAGTGTACCACTTTGTCCCACGCTTCAACGAGTGACTTATGATCATGTGATGTAGATGTGGAAGATCCACCACTTCTCACATCCAAAGCAGGCACATAATTTCTTGAAACAAGCGAAACACGGGGCTTAACTGGCTCCTTTGGAGTTTGCCAACCATCAGTAGAATCTGTCATTTTAGCTTTACCCTTGGTATCTGTCTTTGTAGTAGGATGCACATTAGGCATGCTTTTATTTTAATTTTTCCCTTGTTTGGCTTGCATGCTTCCATTAGCATCCCCCATCTTTGGTCTCACAAATGAAGAGGAAGGAGAAGCAACATGGGTTCCAGATGTCGGAACAGCGGAAGGCGGTAGTTTCAGCAAAGATTCCTGGCATTCAAACTGCATACGGCCAAATTTTCCACAATTGAAACATGCACCTGCAAATTTTTCCTATTTGAGTTTAAACGGCCTTTTGCCTACCATCGGATCACCAGAGTCGACCGTTATTCCTGACGGCATCAACGTATCCGTATCCCACAACACATAAAATCTATTGGAGTTAGTATCCAAATTTGGGGGGGCATATCACTTTTCCCAACCGAGCAGCTAGGAGAGGCAAAAAATGCTTCCAAGTTCGTGGAAATCCAACTATTTCCACCCAAACTGAGCACCTATGTCGAATCAAGCTCCGATAGTCTTTAGTAAGTGCCCAAGGCAATACATGTGTCATTTCATATTGAAAAACAAGGGCGACATTTCCAATAATTGCGAGCGAGCTTCCATGTTTGCCAGTAACACCTCATAAAAGCCACGGGCACCAAAATACACTCCTCAGACAACTTGTCTTTTCAACAGGAAATCAACCCATTGGCCTACATCCTGTGCCGAGGGCATCTTGCCAGGGAAGAACAAAATGACCGCATTCAATGCATATTGTGCTACCGGATCCATAAGCTGCTGAACTGGAATACCACTTCGGTAGCTGGCTGCTGACCTTCCCAAGCATTCGGAGCATCAGCAAAATCCTTCGACAAACACTCTTTGATGATATTTGTAGCATCCATCGTGGAAAGATCCACCTGTTTCCTACGCTTATATACAGCTTCTTTTGCCATATCTAACCAACACTTCACTTTCTAGAGCACACTCTGGACTAACACCCACTCAATATATTTATATACTTTTTATAATTTAAAAAAAAGGCTTTCTTAGCAAGGACTCTGCTGAACACACCGAAAAAAAGAACCTCCTGCTAAAGTAAACACACACACACCCACTCTCACTCACACGAGAATCTGACAGAAGGGTCGCGTGTAGGCGAAAATCATCTTCGACCACCGGCGAGCTTAAAAGGCCTGCGCAATGTAGGAGTTGCGCACGGCAGGGTCGTGCGACAAACGAATGGTAGAAGGATTCACTACACCCGAAACCAACCGTCATTGCTTCACACACCCACACATGCACACACACAGAGGAAGGAGGCGATATCCACTGCACAACTTTGTACAAAATCCCTGCAAGACACTTTGTACTTCAAACACCTTCAGGTCCGCATACATGTAGGGCTACCCAACAGGCTTCGGCAGCAAGATGTGTCAAGGCGGAATAGTTTGGTGCGGACGCTGTCACACAAACTAAGCAGTCGCATGCAGACCTGTCACATAACTGCTGAAGCACGCAGGAGCAGAGTTAGGCTAGGCAGGGGCTCGCATAGATGCTGGAGCACGCAGGAAGGAATGCGCAGGCCAGCAGAGGGCTCGCGACACAGATGACGGGTGCCTCAAACGTTCGCTCTCTCTCGCTCCGAGCTCCCTCATGCCACAATACACACACACACACACACACACACACACACACACACACACACACAAAGCGTAGGATATGATGACGTGGCAGTTGTATAGACGCCCGCGATTTGCACTGGCGGTACCACACGACAGCCTGTACGGATTTTTGTGTTTTGGGCTGCTACATGCTGACGTGGCAGTTGTATGTATTCCCATGATAAGCGCTAGGCTTCTTTTGGAAGTCCTGATGCTTTTAGAGTTTGATTTTCGTGTAACTGCCTTTTAAAGGCCAAGGGCTCATTCTTTGGCATGCTTGTGCATGAAGGTGCAAAGGATGGAGTACCGGCAATAAACTGAGTTCAAGCAATATAAAGAAATACAGAAAGGGGTGCCAGGGTTTGGTGCTCTCTTGGGGTGGAACTCCGCCACTCTCCGTCTCGTTTGCCGTGCATCTCTTTCAGTTCAATTGTTATTTGAAGTGCCTAAAATTGTTCAGTTTTTCTTTTCTATTGGCACGTGGCGCTCGTTCCCGTGACAGTGAATCCGAGACCAATTGTAGCTAGTCCGGTGCCAATGACACTCTATGTTGAATCTGATGTAGTGCGTGCTTGACAAGAGGGGAGCCGCTCCACTCCTTTGTCACAAATTTCCTATAATGCGATAGAGTCTACGAATTTGTCTTTGACATTTGGGGGCTATTGATAGACTGACAGTACACTACCAAGTGACTTTGACTTTCTATGTCTAGATTTTCTGTGTCTGCTTTCAAGAACATAAAAGAGACATCAGTTGGTGCGTTGCCTACAAGTTATTGTCCCAAAGTAAGGAAAGTCCCTGAATCTCATTATGCATTGCCAAATGAGTAGCAAGCAATGACAAAATGTAATGAGAGGGTAACCTTGCCTCACTGGAGTGAGTGATATGAGGGTCAGAGACACCACCATTGAACATGGCACGAGAGGTAGATCCAGAATATTGGTATAGAATGCATCAATTTTTCAATGAAAGACGAACTAAGGTAATCAAAGGCTTTCTTCAAATCTAACAGTACGTCCTGTTGATAGGCGGCTTTACTATGATGCATGCATAATTAATGAGAAATTCGTGCAAAATATTGTATTAAGTTGGGTTCTCAAGTAATATTTGATTGTTGGATCTATATTTCCATGGTTTTGGTTTGAAGCCTACCAATTGAAGGGCATATGCAATTTCAGCGGCTGGGTCTGCCACGGTGCACGTTGCATAAAGAAAAGAAACTCCGCTCTCTTGGGACTTCTATGTACATACATAAAGGAAGGTGGAAATGCTCTGAATTCCTCGAAGTGTTGATCCCAATAGACTTATATTGATTGATTTTGTGAGCTGAATGTTTGAAACATTGCATCACTAATTATCCTAGTGCATTGACATGTAATGAGTCTAATGCAAAATGTTTACCCAAATAAGGTGCTGGCACACATAACAAGAAAAGTGAAGGGTAAGATGGTGCGGACGTACCAGTGAAGTTCGGGAATTATCCGTCTTTGGATGCCAAGTGGTTAGAGGAGGGAGGGAGGCCTGGCATATCATGGTCAAATGTTTGTTATTTACCATGAGGCCCTTGGTTTGGAGCCTACCATTCCAAGGGCACAAACAGTTTCAAAGGTTGAGTCTGATGGAAGGTCTGTCGAATAAAGGGGGAGCGATTCCACTTTCTGCTTGGCAGATTAACCGGATTGTGTATAGTCTTTCTCTTTAACATGCAATAGTACAGCCAGGGGTGCCTATTTAGGGGCGAGCATCTCTCAAAGGGGAACTCACCCCTCTTGCATCTTGTGCAAGTGTTCTTGCAATTGTTCTCAATTGTGTTGTGATGTAGAGCCTGTTCTATTCATCACTGCTTGTTTATAGTAGCAATGCGTTTTATTGAGATATAGTCATTCTGTCATTCATAAACTTGGTAAATGTATTCCTTAACAAAGACTTAAAGCATGCAAATAAGCCAAGATGCATGAACTTATTTTGATTGATTTGCACCTGCAAGCAATGTATCAGGAGGTGGATTGACGAACGCGATGCAGAACATCTAAAAAATGGGGCCAAATATTTCTCTGCACTAGTTGCTGCTGGCATTGCTTTGACATACCATTACCATAAAACAACAACATGGTTGGCAATTTTTATTGTGGTCTCAACCTTGGTAGCAGGGTACCAGTTGTATTGGGATCTTTACAAGGATTGGGGACTTTTGCGCTCTGATTCAAACAACTATCTGCTGAGGGACCAGCTTATTCTTAAAAGAAAGAACTTGTACTATGCTTCAATGGTAAGCAAAATCTTATGACACAGAATGGGTACATGCATGCACACTCACAGACATTACCCCATTACCCCAGCTTCAGTTGGAACCTCTCAACTCTAGGCACTCTCAAAAGATAAAAAGGTGTTACATAGTGCTTTAAATTCACCGGGAATTATTTTGCAGGTCTTAAACACCATTCTCAGATTTGCATGGTTGCAATCAGTTACCCGGATTGAATTTTTCGGAATCAATCGGCAATTTACAGACTGGCTCTTTGCCTCTCTTGAAGTTATAAGGCGGGTGCATTGGAACTTCTACAGGTACTTTTTTTCTTCTTCTCTTTATTATACCATATCGAGATGCTTGCCAAGAGATGTTTCCTTACTGATGATCTAATGCAAGCCCGAAGGAGTTCCAGAAAAATGCAAATTGCTTGTTTCAAAAAAGAGGGGAGAAGTCCTAGAAGCCCTTAAGGCAACATGCTCCTCCTAAAAGCTTAATATTGTCATAGGTAAGAGTAACCCATATGCATCTCTCAGTTACTACCGATCATTATGGGGCAACTATGAACCTTCGGTGATAGTTAGTCATGCCAGCATCACCACAGACCATTTCAAGGCCGAAACATTTCAACCTCGAAACGAACAAAACATTTCAATATAATCTTAGAGCACAATATAGTCTTTGCATGCAGTGAAGCGTGGGGGACCCAAACATTCATAGATGGATTTGAAAGGCCCTAGCATGTGATACTATGGTAGCTTGTTGTTAGTGAAACGGCAAGATGAGCAAAAAAACGTTAAAACCTGCAGAAACGCAGTTCATGGTGGCTATTCTAGTGACCTAGTCACTTACCTTGTGGCAAAAAACTGCTTTGGCAGTCCCCATAATCTGACCGTAATGACTTCTTGATTGATTGATTGATGGAACATTCTCTGCACACAGTTGTCCATCTTTGTTTGTAGATAGCACCCAATTCTCATTGAGATGGTATAAAAGAAATCAATTGTGTGTGACACAGGCTGGAGAACGAGCATCTGAACAATGTGGGGCATTTCAGAGCAACCAAAGCAATTCCCTTACCATTTGTGAATGCAGACTATGACGAATAAAGCAGCAACACAAGATGTTCGAGCAACACAAGATCAAACAGGATTGAGCTTCATATGATGTGAATCATGATAGACAACAAGACTATTTGTATGACCCTTATTTAAGTAGCATGATAGCCTCTCGCTCTAGAGAGCCTATGACAAAGCTTGGCTTTTGACTATACATTGTGCCATATTCGTAAATCACCCATCTTTTGTCCTAGCAAGATTGTTAATTGGAGTTTTATTTGATTAGCTAGAAATGGGTTAAAACTTATGCTATATCATCTAGGTTGATGTCAAACAACACACAAGGAGCATCATGAGTGACTACAAGTATGTCCATGGAAGAATGAAAACTACATATATATATAGCAACTTGGAGCACATGGGAAGTGATGGCGAAAACCATTTTATCATCTTTGTTTATCGAGATTGTAATTTGTGAAATATGGACCAATTATAAAGGTGATATCCTAAATTTATGGTTTATTGGTTGCAAAATTGACGCACCTTTACGAGTTCAATGGTGTATAGAGATTGGTTTAGAAGGGCAAAAGAGTTGCAAGAGCTATCAAACCTTCTATATTTTTCCTCCATGACAGATGATTCTTCCCACTTAGAATTAAGAACAGATAGAGGTATGAAAATGAATGATGTCAAAGGATTGAATTAACTAGGTTTAAGCATAATGTCTTACTTGTGTGCAAAGATGATTCTTCCCACTTAGAACTACGAATAGATAGAGGTAGGAAAAGGAATGATGTCAAAGGAGTAAATTAACTAAGTTTATGCATATTGTCTTACTTGTGTTGTCATAATAATCAATTTATAATTCTCCTAAATGATTTTCTCATGTTAAACTGATCATTTAATATGGGGAAGTGCCAGGGGAGAAAAAGCTAGAGTATTGGTTAAGCTAGCAGACCGGCCACAATAGGGATCCAGAGGAGAAAAAATAGGGATCCAAAGGGGGGGCCTTGTGTAAAAGAGCCATGTGCAACAATGGGCTTAAAAGACCTTAAGGTTCAGCCCATTAAGACTTCCAAAATGCTAAGGTTCCAAAATTCAAAGGTTGTGTCCAAAGGTCAAACATTGGGGGAATTGGATGCTTTGTGTGTGTCCCAAAAGTCTTTGGCAATCCCTACATAGGAGGGGGCGAGCCTTGCAAGTAGGGGATGAGAGAGAAACTCACACACACACACACACACACACACACACACACACAAGATCCTTTTACACAAAGGGAATGAGGGACACATGTCAGCTCCCTAGCCCAGATGCCCACAAGGTGTACCCAATTCCTATTGGATGGCTTTGGAGGTGGACCAATGATAATTAGACTAGAGTAAATCTAGTTTCATTAATTTAAAAACACTTAATAAAAGAACCAATAAGAATTAAGCTCTTTAGAAGACTATTGGATAGTCTCCCAAAGGGATCAATGAACATTCAGCAGACCAATGACTTGCCTGATTCCTATTGGCTAGGAGACAAAGGGGTCCAATGAGAGTTTAGTTGAATTAAATAATTACCTAAAGCTCTCACAAAAGGGGAAAGGGGGACACATGTCAGAAGGCTATCACTTATGCTGCTTAATTACCATTGGCTAAGCGTGGGGAGGTCCAATAGGATGCCAGCAAGAACAAAAAGCAAGAGGGGTTGACCAAGAGAGAGAGAGAGAGAGGGGGTTGATTTTTGCAAGGCATTATCACACACACACACTCACACAATCTCATGTGTGAAGTAAAGAAGACTCTCTCTCCTTCTCAAGCTTTAATGGAAAGCTTATCACCTACTCCAAGCTTGTGAGAAGGAAGGCCTACACCAACAACTCTTGGCTTTGTGATGCAAATACAACCAAGATCCAGGCTTCAATGCATGCTCATCTCCTCTACCATGCTAATTACTAAGCTAACCTATGCTAATATGAGTGATTATGTGAGGAGATGTACATCTTTCTCGTAAGAATACTCCTTCCTCTCAATCTACTTTCATACCCGCTAGCTCTCACCATCTTCAAAGGTGTATGAGGTCTTGGGTCTGAGACCGTGAGGGAATTGATGTTGTGTTTGATAAGTGTTTTGCGTAGTGCATGAAGTTTCCATCTTCATTGCACTAGCTAGTATTGAAGGAACACAAGAAATTGTATTGTAAAATGTCTCTCTTGATGGGAGAAACCATAATAAAGCCTTTTGGAGGGAGGACTGGCTCCATGCAAATCCGGTCCTCAACTGTTGTCAATTGCTTAATTTCTCTCTTTTGAAGTATTGTTCATGCTATCTAACTAGGTGTTATGCTTTTTGTTGCTCTCTCCACCCAAGCACTCTTGTTAATCTCATTAGAAATCTATTCTAATGAAATGCTCACTATGTTCATGCTATTTTCCACTACACACAAGTTACTAGGCCACTAAATGTTACATTGGTATCAAAGCACAAGGTTTGTCTTTTCTTGCTCAAGAAGGGAGGTCCTCAAGCTAGCTTTAAATGGTTGGTACTATTAATTGCATGTGAGTAAGTAGAATAGGGATTTTTCAGCCTTGTAGTGCGCCTGCCTTTGTGCAGTTAACGGGGCATCACCGTCGAGAGCTATGGTCTTAATAGTGGAGTCCTACGGAGCTTGCCTATGACTTAACCACTATTGAGCTATTATAAGCTTGACAAGAGCCGGTGTTGTTTTGGTGTTGAACGACCCTCTCTTCTATTCCTTGCAATTAATGGTATTCGAGCCACGAGTACAGTAGCTTGAATGCTTTTTCTAAAGGGGTAAAGAGGAGCAGCAACTAGGTCTTGAAGTGCCAAAATACACCTAAAAATTTTACACCTAAAAGTTGTTAGAATGACTGACAATAGTAAAGAGAGTGAAATTAATGTTGATAACTTTGATTTTGCTAATGATCAAGCTACTAATGATGCCGCGATGTTTGTTAATTATCTTGTTTCTAGGCTTCAACAAGCCATGGACAATCCATCTCTCCAAAGTGAAGTGCAACGGCAACTTCGTGCTCATGGGATTCTCCAAGCTCTCCACCATGCTAAGAGAACACCTAGGAAGCCTCCTTGGGAGACTTCCAAAAGAGGTCTCTCTCCGATTCGGGAAGAAGAAGAGGATCCCTATGAAGGGCTTAGAAATTTGCTCCTTGATGACGCATCTCCTTCTCAAAGGAGAACTCAAGAGCCTCCACCGGAGGAACGAGAAAGAAGTGAGTCTCCTACCACCTCGGCGGAGATGGCTCCACGAAGACGGCGGGCTAAACACTCTTTATCACCTCCTAAACTGAGAAGACCATCGCATACTTCTCTACATCATACTTCAAAGAGGGATGACAAAAAGCAAGAGAAGAAAAAGTCGAGAAATAGGACACCCTCTTCTCCATCTTCTTCATCCTCTTCCTCTTATGAAAGTGATGGTTAAGACAACGAAGATCAAGGCAAGAAAAAGGCGAGAAAGAGGTCACCCTCTTCTCCATCTTCCTCAAATTCTTCATCTTCTGAAGAAAGTGATGGTGCAACCTTTGAACCATCAAAAGGAAGAGGCCATAAAAAATCCTATGCCGCGTGGAAGAGGTCATCCAAGCTCAAGAAGTTCAAAGAGGGAGGGAAGAGCATCTCTTTCCTTACCTACGATGGCACTTTTGGTGCTACGGACAAAGTCTTGGCCTTTATCCAACAATTCGATGCGACGTTCGAAGATGAGGGCTTCACAGAGTCCTTTAAGCTACGCCATATAGCTATGCACTTTCAAAAGTCCGCCAGACAATGGTGGTGTAGCGTAGGGGCCAATGGTGAAGCTCCACGAACATGGAAAGCTTTAACAACGCCTTCCATTATGAAGAATTTTTTGGCCACCGATGCCAAAGACAAAGTACTCACCGAATGGCGAAGCTTGAAGCTCTCTCCCTATGAATCCATCCACAAATATGTAGACAAGTTTTGGGACCTACAACTCAAAGCCACTGTCTTCAAAAGGTTGTATTTTGGAGAGCAAAAGCAACAATTTTGTGCGGGCTTAACCGAATAAATGGCGGAGTATGTCAACTCCCAAAGGCCACATACCATATCGTCGGTAATACATCATACTATGGTGGCCTCTCGAATCAATTTTCAAACATGGGCTAAGAGGAATCCTAAGCCCCCTAAAAACAAGGGTTCCAATGAGCCTAAGGGGAAGGACAATGTCCAAAAGTCTCCTTAGGGCAATTCCAACAAAGCTAAGGAGAAGGGAATTTACAAAGGCAAATATAAACTCTCTCCTGAAGAGCTTGAGCGTTATCGCAAGGATAACCGGTGTTCAAGTGCGGCCAACAAGGGCATGCGTACCACGCTTGTCCTCAAAAGAACAACCGCCATGATCCTCCTAGAGCTACCTTGGTCAAAATTCAAGAGAAGGAAACTCACCACAAAGGATCTCCTCTATGCCATGCTTGGGGAAAGGTAAGAGAACTTGATGCTTTTATTCTCTTTAACCCCGGTTCTACTCATAATTTTATATCTGTAGAGTTGGCCACCAAGCTAGGCATACAAACCTACGAGATGGGAGATGTTCTACCCACAGACGACGCTTTCAAGGGGCAAGAAGCTTCAGTCACTCCCTTAATCGGGAAATTGAGGCTCCATGTCCAAAGCTATGTGGACAAAGAGGACTTCTTTATCTCTCCTCTCAAGCATGAGGATGTAATCCTAGGGGCACCATGGTTTGATCGCATGGCTGCCAATGTTAAATTCCCTGAAAGGAGAATCTCCTCTAAGTTCATGAAAAAAGATATGTATATAGATGCTAAGGAATGGGTCACACTATATCCATTGTACATACACAAGCTTTCAACAAGTCAATAAAGAGCTCTATTTCCGTCTACATTTTGTTAAAGACTCTCAAAATGAACCTAATGTTTTAGCAAAAGAAAATATACACAATCAAAAGGAATTAGAGTTATCCAATTTTCTCAAGGGGTTTCAAGATGTCTTTATTGATGAAATCCCTTGTGAGCTACCTCCTAAACCAGGTAATGATGACCATGCAATTGAGCTTCTTCTAGGAAGTTCACCACCTAACAAACCTCCTTATAGAGTTTCTCAAGCTCAACAAGAGAAGATTATGCGGCAAGTGCATGAGTTAGTTGAGAAGGGCATGGTTAGGCCTAGATCATCTCCATTTTGTTCTCCTGTGCTACTAGTGCAAAAGAAGGGCATGGTTAGGCCTAGCTCATCTCCATTTTGTTCTCCTGTGCTACTAGTGCAAAAGAAAGATGGCACATATCGTATGTGTGTCGACTATAGAGCACTAAATAGGATCACTATCAAAAATAGGTTTCCCGTTCCACAGGTAGAAGACCTATTTGATAAGCTACAAGGGTCCACCTACTTTAGTAGGATTGACCTAAAAAGTGGCTATCATCAAATAAGGATAGTTGATCAAGACATTGTAAAGACCGCATTTTGCACTATGTTTGGTCTTTACGAATACATTGTCATGCCTTTTGGCTTGACCAATGCACCAGCCACATTCAACCACTTGATGGAGAAGCTATTCAGGCCTCACCGAATTTTTACTGGAGAGTTCTTTGATGATATCATCATCTACTCTAATTCATTAGACGAACACAAGCGACACCTCTAGGTAATATTTCAAGTTTTAAGAGAGAATAAACTTTATGTTAATTGAAAGAAAAGTGAATTTTTCTTGCAAGAGATTCAGTACTTGAGTCACATTATCTCTCAATATGGCATCCAAATGGATCCATCAAAGTTAGAGGTAATAAAAGGATGGCCTAAACTAAGGAATCTTTGTGAGTTAAGAAGCTCTATAGGTATGTGCGCATACTATAGACGCTTCATAGAAAAGTTCTCACTAATAGCAGGGCCATTACATGACCTAACAAAAAAAAACGTTAGATACACATGGTCTGCCAAGGAGAAAAATGCTTCGAAAAGCTTATCTCTCAACCTGTGCTTACACTACCGGATCTCTAAAAGCCATTTGAGGTCCAATGTGATGCTTATGGTGATTGCCTTGGAGCTGTTTTGCTCCAAGATGGGCACGCCATAGGCTATGAAAGTCGAAGGTTCGGCCCTGTTGAGAAAGCTCTAGGCATATATGAAAAGGAAATCTTGCAGTCCTACATGCCTTAGACTCCTGGAAGCACTATTTATTGGGGACTCCTTTCATTCTGAGAACGGATCACCAAAGTCTTAAGTACTTCATGACGCAGACCAAGCTCTCCGACAAAAAAATGAGGTGGAAAAATTTCCTTTCGCAATTTCATTTTCATATTTCTCACATTGCTAGCAAGCATAATCAAGTAGCCGATGCACTCTCAAGACGGCCGAGAGTGAATGCGGTTTCCATAGCAACTCACAATGATCTATCTTCTATGATAGATGAGTATGCTATTGATCCCGATTTTAGAGATGTGATTTCAGTACTTGCACTAGGGAAGAAAGAGGAACCATTTACTTTACAATATGGTTATCTTCTCTATGATAGACTATGTGTTACTAGCTCACTACATGAGAAAGTAATGTATGAATCTCATGCTCCTCTTTATGCAGGGCATAGAGGGATTCAGTCTACCCTAAAGGGGATTGAAACATATTTCTATTGGCCTACCATGAAAGAAAACATACAAGAGTATGTTTCTAAATGTGTGGTATGCCAAAAGACGAAGTTTGATATAGGGAAGCAACTTGGATTGCTTCAACCTTTGCCAATCCCTAATTCACCATGGGAGAGTATATCATTTTATCTTTGGATTGCCTAAGTCTATCCATGGGAATACGGAATATGGACGATAGTAGACAGGTTCAGTAAACAAGCTCATTTTATACCTGTCAAAAAGACTATCAAAGCCCATCAAATGGAAACCCTCTTCATTTCACAAATCTACAAATACCATGGCTTGCCAATGTCCATAGCGTCAGATAGAGATCCTAGAATGACCAGTAACTTCTGGAAGGGTCTCTTTGAGGATTTAGGAACAAGGCTAAACTTCTCTTCGGCCTATCAACCGCAAACAGATGGCCAAAGTGATATAGCTAACTTAACAATTCTCAATCTACTAAAAGCCTATGCAACGGAAGTAGATCAAAGATCCCAATGGGAGAAGTACTTACCCTTAGTGGAGTATGCCTACAATAACACTGTACATACTTCCACGGGAAAAGCACCCTTTTGAGGTAATTGAGGGAAGATCAAAAAGTCCCTTGCTACTTAAGGTACATGGGAAGATCTTCATTGCAGATGAGTATAGCCGAGATCTACAAGAATCTTTCCAAAAGATTAAGGATGCTATCTCTATCTCACAGAAAAGGCAAAAGGCTGCTGCTGACAAGATAGAAGAGCCCAAGCCTTTAAAGAAAATGATTGGGTCATACTCAAATTTCTCAAGGCTTGATTAAGGCACACGACGGTCAAGAATCCTACGGGACATCAAAAGTACTATGCTAAGTTAGCAAAAAGGTACTATGGTCCCTTCCAGATTCTTAGGCCAATCAATGAGATGGACTATTAACTCAAGTTGCCCAACCATTGGCTCATACACAATGCTTTCCATGTGAGCCTACTAAAGACTTACAAAGGAGAGCCACCTCAAGAACCAACTATTCAAGACCCATCGGAGATCGAGGACCAAGAAGAGGTGCTGCAACCCAAGTCCATTCTCCGACATGAAGACAAGGTACTAAGAGGCGGTAAGACTATCCGACGATATCTTATTAAGTTTAAGAATTATCCTTTTGAAGATGCTAGATGGATGCAAGGCATACAATTAAAGGATAACCTAAACCTTGTCAATGCTTACAATGCTTCCCAAGAGTAAGCAAATGTAAATGTTAAAAATGAGCAAAATTTTTGTCTTATAAGACTCTCTTTTTGTTTATTGTGCACAAAAATGAAGTAGTATGCATGCTTAGATCAAGTTTGCAGAGACGATGTCTCCCGAACACCAAGTAGAGCTTATCACTCTACTATGGAAGATGATAGGACTAATGTGCAAACATGCTTGCGGTAGCCTCAGGTGAAGTAGTATGCATGCTTAGATCAAGTTTGCGGAGACGATGTCTCCCGAACACCAAGTAGAGCTTATCACTCTACTATGGAAGATGATAGGACTAATGTGCAGACATCCTTGCGGAAGCCTCAGGCTCTCAAGCACCAAATGGACTAGTCATCCATTGTGGAATGATGTCGTAGGGTAAATAGGGATCCTCTACCCGCTAAGAAAAGGACTAATGAAAATGCTTTATCTTCTCTACCCCATAGTCAAGGACGACTATGATTTCAAGAGAGAGGTAATGTCATAATAATCAATATCTAATTCTTCTATATGATTTTCTCATGTTAAACTGATAATTTAATATGGGGAAGTGCCAAGGGAGAAAAATCTATAATATTGGTTAAGCTAGCAGACCAGCCACAGTAGGGATCCAAAGGGGGGGGGGATCTGTAAAAGAGCCATGTGCAACAATGGGCTTAAAAGACCCTAAGGTTCAGCCCATTAAGACTTCCAAAATGCTAAGGTTCCAAAATTCAAAGGTATTGTTGGAAGGTGAACAACCCGGGTTCCCTTTCATCACTATCGTTATTTTACATTGTTGCTTAGGCACTAAAGTATAGGTCATGCAACCAAAAACATGCAAGTGACCAACAAAAGGTTTTCTATGTTGAGCTTCATGTGATGTGAATCATGATAGACAACAAGACATTTGTATGACCCTTATTTAAGTAGCATGATAGCCTCTCGCTCTAGAACGTCTATGACAATGCTTGGCTTTTGACCATACATTGTGCCATATTCGTAAATCACCTATCTTTTGTCCTAGCAAGATTGTTACTTGGTGTTTTATTTGATTAGCTAGAAATGGGTTAAAACTTATGCTATATCATCTAGGTTGATGTCAAACAACACACGAGGAGCATCATGAGTGACTACAAGTATGTTCATGGAAGAATGAAAACTACATATATATAGCAACTTGGAGCACATGGGGAGTGATGGCTAAAACCATTTTTTCATATTTGTTTATCGATATTGTAATTTGAAAAATATGGGCCAATTATAAAGGTGATATCCTACATTTATGGTTTATTGGTTGTAAAATCGACGCACCTTTACGAGTTTAATGGTGTACAGAGATTGGTTTAGAAGGGCAAAAGAGTTGCAAGAGCTATCGAACCTTCTATATTTTGCCTTCATGACAGATGATTCTTCCCACTTAGAATTAAGAACAGATAGAGGTAGGAAAATGAATGATGTCAAAGGATTGAATTAACTAAGTTTAAGCATATTGTCTTACTTGTGTGCAAAGATGATTCTTCCCACTTGGAACTACGAATAGATAGAGGTAGGAAAATGAATGATGTCAAAGGAGTAAATTAACTAACTTTATGCATATTGTCTTACTTGGGTGCAAAAGGTGCATTATGGAGAAATTGTAGTCATTGTTGTGTTTTTGAAACTAGTCCTTGTGATTATTGTTGCTTGGCTTTCTAACACCTGTGTCAACCCAAGAGTTTGTGTTTTCTTGAGACCACATAGCTAGAACCTGTAAAAACTATCTTTGTACCTAATTGAATTAACAATTTGTAGTGTTGATCAAACTATGAATCCATGGAATAAGAATGTTTAGGGGTCAAAAGTAGGCTTTGTATCCATGACTAGACCCATCTCCCTAAGAACTTCTAAAATTATTCATAAAAGTGGTGTTGAAGAATTGTGAATTCATGGGCCAAGGCTGTAAGTGTAAAAGTGATAACTCCACTGACTTATCAATATGTTTTTTGAATTATATGCATCATGGATTGAAACAATGTTCCTCCTCTCTCATATACTTTAAGTAGCCAAAGAAAAGTATTTTGATGCATTAGGGACATTCTCATAACTTAAACATTCACAAAGAGACACTGGTGCATCCAAGTTACTAGCACGTGAAGCCTACAGTAGCCATTTGGTCATACTTTTAGGATGCTCATTCTCAACACTTTTGTCATCAACTACATATTATACATCTGCTTAGTAATAGCCCGATTTGTAAAATCGTTCAAAATATCTTATGTGTTTGCTTCAGTAATTGGCTAATTTTGTGCTTCATAATGCTTTGCATGTGAATTTCCATCACCTGGGGTTCCACCTCAAAATATGTAAGAGTAGCCCTAAGTTCATCCAGAGGGTTAACACTAGTTTGGTACCAAAACAAGACACTTTAAGTGTCTTTTTTTAACAAATTTAAATTAAATGCAACTTGCATTAGACTGTTTATTTAAGAAAACTCTCTTGATATGCTGAAATATGTTAGCTAGAGGGTCTTTTAAAAATATAACCTTGCATTTTAGAATCTATCACGATCAAGAACTATACTCATCAAGTTGACCCTCATAAGACTGCGATTGATGTTTTGAACAAATCGCCTTTATAAGCTCAAGAAAAAATGAAGTGACCTTGTAGAAAATTTTAGGTGACTCTTCCACAATTTTGCTATAGATAATTGAAAGTTTCATGTGCAAAAAATTGACTTTGGAGTATATAAAATAATGGAAAGTTCCATGTGTTTTATATGGTCATTTCAAGCATATCGTTGTATACAAAGAAAAATATGTTTTCGATGTATTTGTGAGTTTTAGAAAGTGATACATTGCTTTCCCTTTCCATTGAGCACTCAAGGTGGCAAGTAGAAGGGCTTTGGTATGCAACAATTATTGGATCATTTTAAATATTCAAAAGTGCATAAGAAAAGCTTTCATATTTTCATTCTTGAGACCTAAGCATTCAAAAATTCAAATAATATCAAAATTTCCATGTAGATCAACTAAATGTATCAAAGTACGTGCACGTGGTACATACACAATTGGGGTGCCTAAAACCTTGGGCTCAATGTTATTATGGAGAACTCAAGATTTTCAAGATTTTATGTACGATAAAAAATTCAAGATAGAATTCAAGCAACGAGATTTACTTGAGTTATAATTAGGAAGTCCAAAAAATATGTAGTTTCTTGGAAACATATAAAGTCATTTGTAGTTGGCCAATTGCACTAGAATAGTACCAATTTCATGAGGGGACCTTTGGAAGACCAAAATTATGCTCTCATTTAGCACCTACTCAAGTATGAAATTATGTCTATAACTTGCATGTGACTTGAAAACTTATCTTTGAAGTGCATTCCATTGTTTTGTAACACTAAGTGCTAACACTTGGCTTTTATAAACATAAAAAGGCCATCTCTACAAAAAGATATAATAATTTTATGGTTTTTTTGGCAAAACAACTTGAAATTTTACTAAAATTTATGTCGTAGAACTTACTAGAATTCTCTCCATACGGATTGTATTTTGATATGGAGAAAAATCTAGTGTTTTCTTTCCCTCATAACAAATCTATGGTAGAAGCAAGGTGTAAAAAACTTCTTTCTAGCTTGACAAATAAATTGCCAAAACTTGGTAGAAAAACAGGACACTTAGGTGTCCATTTACAGAACTAGTGTTAAAGAATTGCATGTATAAGATACATAGAGGGACTATATAATTTCACATGCTATAGGTATTGTTGGAAAGTGAACAGGCCGGGCTCCATCATTAGTAACAAAAGGGCACAATAAAGCATATACATCATTGAGTGATCATCTTCCTCTTTAGTACATGACAATCACAACCGCATAACATCTTCCACAAAAATAGAATCTCGATTAGTCAGCTTATGCTTTCACTATGAATGATACAATAAGTAGCCTTTGCTTCCTAATTTATACTCCACAAAAATGCATTCCTTGGCCTTATCATTTGATATTTTCCTTATTTCTTAGACACTAAAGCATAGGTCAAGCTACCAAAAATAGACAAGTGACCAATAAGAGGCTTTGTATGCCCAACTCAATATGAGATGATAGACAACAAGACATTTTTGGGAAATTTATTAAGTACATACGCGGCATGCATGATAGCCTTTAACTCTACAGCACATACGGAAAAGCTTTGCTTTTTGACCATACATTGTGACATCTCCATAAATTGCCTACCTTTTCACTCACCATTACTATTTTGTCAAAGGGTACATGTCATTGTACATAGGTGTTTTATTTGACAACTAGCCAAAAATGCGTTAAAACTTGTTTGACTTATATACTCACATCCTCGATTAAAATTGAGGGTGCCCATGCTAGCACAACACATTTCTAGCTATAACTAGAAATTTCTTGACACACATAAATAATTTGGAATTTTCCTTAAGCAGATGTACTGCATGCCTTGCATAATCATCAATGAAGTCAAAAGTTTCAAATGGTTACCAAAGAGGTACTCTGCATTTGACACAAATTTCAATATACACAATGCTCAATTTGCAAGTAGCCTATATACAACCTTTCTTTGGAAACTTAGAATGCTGCATTCTTCCCAATTATATAACCTTCACATATACGTTTGGACAAAGCAGACAATAATTTCAGTAAACTGGTAGAACTTAGATGACTAAAAAGTGCATGTCATATTTTTTTATACGCAATAGACTTTGAATCAAATATGCCAACTACATCTATCATATATCTTTCATACGTGTTGGACTTATAGAACCACAAAACAAAGTGATGGATGCCACAATTGTATTTTTTAAATGGAAATCACGAACCATGAATATACCATTCACAGATTTTGCAATAGGACCAAGTTGTAAGAGCAAGGACAAATAATAACTCCTCATCTTAAAATGCATCAAAAAGTGTTAAAAATCTACTGTTTGAAGATGTGTATTGGCCAAGTTATAAAACATCTCATGGTAAAGGGGAATTCACTTCTCATTCTGAAGCAGATTTTAGGCATTTGGGCATGCAAGAATGAAAGCCTAAGGACAAAAGTTCATGCCATTTGTAGGTTGTTTAATCAATTTAAAGAAGTGCAACTATATCATATTCCTAGGAAGAAAATGAAGATGAAAAGTTACTTGCACAGCAAGCAATTACATGTGCTAAGAAAGAAGTGCAGGTCATCATGGTGGCAACAATTGTCAAGCAACCGAGATACCAGGGATTGGAGTCATTGGATCCCATTATTGGATACATTTTGGAGGGCAAGTTTCCACAATATTTCACAAAGCTCAAAAGAGAAGCTCATGAAGAAGGCAAGTGTCTATCTCTTCCTAGAAGGCTCCCTCTATCAAAAAGGCAATGATCAAGTGTGAAGAAGAGTACCAACTATTGAGGAAATTCCAGCCATTCTAAAAGATTTACATGAGGAAGCATATGGTGGTCATTTTGCCCAAGAGTTAACTGTGAAGAAGAGTTTTCTTGTGGGGTATGTTTAGCCAAGCCTACATCTGGACCTCCAGCATTGGTGTACAAGCTATCACAACTGTCAAGTAAATGAAAATAGAAGATTGGTCCATGGTTCAAGGTAGATTGTGCTTGCAAATGGACGCTTTGAAAAGTGGGGCATTGATGTTATAGGTCCTCTGTCTAGAACAAAAAATGGTAAACTCTACATTCTATAGATCACATGATTAGGTGGATAGAGGCTCAAAGTGTGGCAAGGTTAAATGGGAAAACAGTGAGCAGGTTTGTCTACACTAGTATTTGTTGTAGATTTTGCACACCCTTGGAGATTGTTTCTGATATGGTCCAGATTTCAGGAAGGGTTTACTCACGGAATTTTGTGAAGAGCTTTACATTCTACATCATCATAGCACACCCTACTGCCCATAGTCAAATGGTTTGGTTGAGAAAGCTAATGGTGTCATTGCAAGCATCATAAAGAAGATGGTGAAAAATAATACAAAGTTGTGGGATGACTTCTTGGATGGAGCCTTGTGGGCGTATTGAACCACATATAGGGAAGCCGTAGAGATCACACCATTTCACTTGGTCTATGGTCAAGAGGCCTTACAACCAATTGAGCTCAACATTCCAACAATGCAACTTCATGGCAAAGCAACACAAGATAATCAAGAAGCATGGATGGATTGACTTCTTACCTTAGCTGAGCGTTAGTTGAAAAGAGAAGCAGCTTACGAGTGATACAAGAGGAAAGCTACACAAGCAAAGGAGAAGCTTGACAAGAAACTCAAGGACAAAGGCATCAAGGAAGGAGAGCTTGTGCTAAGGTATGAAAATCGACTTGACAATCGTTTTGATACCAAGTTTGAAACTAGATGGCAAGGACCATACATAGTCAAGAAGGCTTTCAATTCAAGTTACTACTAGCTCATGGACCTGCATGTTAAAGAGCACTCCAAGAAGGGTAATGGATATTGACTAAAGCCTTATTTGAGTCGCCTTCTACCAAAGGATATACCAAAGATCTTCAAAAGGCAACTATCTCATGTAAGTTTTGTCGCATGAAGCATGAGTGTAACTCGAGCCAAAATGCCAAGGGACCAAACAATGAAAATCTTCTCAAGGACTCAGAAGCACTCTCTTTGGAAAAGATGCTTTTTGATGGTACATGAATATACCATCATCCTGGAAAAGATGCTTTATGATGGTACATGAATATACCATCATCCTGGGGGAGGGCTAATGATAGCTGTTTTTTGGCTATCCAAAATTTCCAAAGTGAGCTACCTCACCTTATCAAAATCACGCAAACACTGTGGCTATCCTCACCCTTAGTTGAGCCAAATAAATAAATAAAATAAAATAGAAAATTATATTATGGCCTTTTTGAGTGTAAATATTTCATTATATATAGAGCCTAAATATAAGGATTTTTTATTATAATTATTTAAATATTTATACGTAGGTGTGTGTTTTATTAGAACTACGTATGTCTTATTTTATCCTCTTACACCATAAGTATTTTTTTTCCAAGGTGTACATTTTCTAATCTCATAAATATATTTTTTCTTTTATAAAATCACCCCTATATTTTTATCCTCACCCTTGTGAAATAAAAACCTGCTCTATTTCCTTAGTCACTTTTATTATATGATTTTCATTTAGTTGCATACTTTTATATCTTTCACCCAGAATAATACAAAAGAGAGACCATATCCTATGATTCCAATATCTTTTTCATATCCATAATTCTTTCATATTTTTTCATTATGTACTCATTATTCTAACACCATGTGCTCATTGCTAATTCCATGAATTCACCAATAATCCTCCTACATGCATGTGTAAAGATAACTTGGATGCTTTGTATCATGATATGACAAAGGAGGGGCTCACTCTTGGATGCATTGTGCAAATTCAACAAAGAAGGGGGCCACTAAAAGACTCTTGCAGGCATTAAAAACAAGAGTTTTTGTGAGATTTGTGGCGCCTATCTCCGCTCAGAATTTGAAGAAGTGACCAACAGAGAAAATATAGCCCACAAGTTGAATAATCAACTCAGTTTTCTGCATAATTTTTGAAACTAGCATCGGTGAGATACAAATTTTATGGTGGACCCCAGTCTACGAGACCCTTAGGTATATTAAAAGAAGTTATTGTATCCTCTTGCAAAATAAAGTACAAACATACTTTTGTTGTGGTTGACTTTGAAAAAGGAAACAACTTTGAATTTATTTTGGGACGACCATTCATGCGTAAGCTCAAAATGGTTCAATATTGGAGCTATGACCATCTCTACTTATGGCATAAAGGTATCACAACTAGGGTCAGTATGAAATCCCATAGTTACAGAGATGTAAAACAAACCCTAGAGAAGACTTTGGTGTAGCTACAGCTTTTAAATACAGCTCTATGCTTGGTTAATGAAAGACGTGCATGTTTGGATGTGTAGAGTGTTGGAATGCAAAAGCCTGAAGAAGGAGGATTGCATCCTAGAGTGCTCTCTAGAAGATAACTACTACGTGAAAGAGCCATTTCCAAAGGAAATCTTTAAACTGTTTGGATGGGAGAAAGTACTGAAGACTCTAGATGTTTGCGAGAATGAGGTGACCACCACGAACTTTTATGACAAAGATGGTTACAACATAATGCCCTTCCAAATGGTGAATGATAACATGACACTACAAGAGGAGAGTGAAACAACAAAAATCAACGAAACAATCAATTGCAAATAAATAGTGAATAAAGTTTTTGTTTGCAATGTTAGTGACAATGATGAGGATGAATTCAATGATTCAAGGAGCGATGGTTTAGGGAATGTACTGAAGACAAGCTCTACAGTAGTTAAAAAAACAAAAATGTGCCAAAACAAGATGAGCCGATCTTCTATGAGTTTTCTAACCAAAAGATGAGGAGACAAAAGAGATATCATATGAGACAAACAACAAAATGACAAAACAAATTTGATGAACCAATACCAAGATTTTTGACCAAAACTTAGTATCTCATACTCGTGGGAGTAGATGACTATGTTCAAAACAAAATAACCAGAAAACCATTGAAACTGACAACTTTTCAAGAAAATTCAAAGAAGCAGAGCAAAAAGAAAACAAAGGATACGGCCAAAACATCAACAAGGATGTCCCAAAAAAAAAAGTGAATATCAAAAGTTAAAATGAACACTAAAAGTGGTTTGGACAAGTGAAATGGAAAGTGAAGGGGACTCTAACACAAAAAAGTTGGATACACTCTCTCATTGCAAAAAGTACACCATGAAAATCCGATGTATTGTGATTGAAGAGCCAATGCAAGAGTTAAAGAACCCGGAACATCATATGATGGGCCTGAAAATGCAAAGAGAATTGATATTGACAAACCGAAGGAAGAACCGAGACGGACTTACTTAGCACCGAAGAGGAAGAGCAACTTTTGGTAGCTACTGTCAAAAAATATAGAGATGTGTTTGCTTGGTTGTACAAAGATCTAAAGGGAGTGGATCCAAGTATATTTCAATATACGATACCCCTCAAGAGTGATGCTAAGCAGCATAGACAACGTCCCTATACCTATAATGAAACATTTGCAAAGAAAGTCAAAGAGGAGATAGACAAACTTAAGAAACTTTTTAAGTGGAGTCTATCTAGGAGATAGAGCACACAGAGTGGGTGTCACCCATTATAATAGTGCCCCAAAAAGTGGTAATTTACAAGTGTGCATAAATCTAAAAGAGATAAATGCCACCATGATCATAGATAACTATCCCTTACCCATCACATATCATATGATCGAGATTGAGAGAGTCACGATGGGCAAGGAAGCTTATAGCTTTCTTGATGGATTTTCGGGCAACAACCAGCTCGCCTTAAAGCCAAAGTATCAACACAAAATTTCCATTTCCATATAATGGGATATATTTTCTTATTAGGTAATTCCATTTGGCTTAACCAATGCACCTGCCATATTTCAAAGGCTCATGACTCACGCATTCAAGGAGTATCTATAACATTTATTTAGATGACCTGTGTGTACATTCTCTCTAAAGAGACAAACATATCAAACACCTGAAAAAAATCTTTGAGAAGTACAAAAATTATTGCATCTGCCTATATCGAAAAAAACATGTTTCATGGTAAGACAAGGTAAGATTCTGGGGCATATTGCATCTCAAAATGGCACTTCTATAGATCTTGAAAAGATACAAGTGATTGTTTCTCTTTCAAGACCCACCAAAGTTAAGGAGGTACAAGCCTTTATTGGCCATTACAGCTATTATTGAAGTTTTATTTACATGTATGTGGTTGTTGCAAAACCTTTCTATGCTCTCATCACAAAATTTGAGTGGAATGAAGAATGTGGAAAGCGTTTCAACAATTGAAGCAGAGACTGATTTTTGCTCCAATTTTGAAAGCTCTTGATTGGAATAAGATCTTCCATGTCCATGTAGATGTGTTGACCTATGCTATTAGAAGCATCTTAGCACATCCTGGAGAGAACAATATGGATTTTCCAATATGTTACTCTAGTAGACAATACAATAGTGTGAACAAAAATTACCGACCATCAAAAGAGAACGCTTAGGAATGATCCCTGTAGTAAAAAAATGTAAACATTACCTTCTCGCAAACAAATTTGTATCTTTTGTGGATCACTAGGCACTATTGTATTTAGTGAAAAAACCATGCAATACTGGTCTTGTAGTTTGATGGTTTATCATATTGCTAGATTTTGATTTCATCGTAGTGGTCAAGTAAGGGACTACTCATCAGAGGGCCATTTATTATGATACATGGAGAAGCACCTCTTGGGGTTAATGACAACTTGTTAGATATTTACCTTTCAACATCCATATGGTACCAAGATGGAGCGAGCATGTGATACCATTGCTCACCATTGGTTCTCTGCAGATTGAAAGGCAGTCATCAATCATTGAACAATCATGCTAACTAGTGATAATAGCTAGACGTCTATATAAACAAGGAAATGATGGAATACTTAGGCTATGCATAGAGCCATCTAAGAAAGAATTGTACTTGCTCACGTACAAATGACAGGGTTTCATAATGCAAAAATGCAAAAGTACTAGAGACTAGTTAGACTTGGGGTGAATTGAACTCATATGTGGAAAAGTGTCCATGACTATGTTAGTTTGTGGAATCCAAAAGCCAACCATACTACACTGTTTAGAATAAGAGAAGCACCCAAGTGGGAAAAATATATTATGGATTATATTGAACAAGGAATCTTGCTAGTAAACTTGTCAGAGAGAAACTGAAAACCATGTCATCATTGAAAGTAACATTTATCAGAGAGGAATAGATGACAACTTGAGAATTTGTGCGGTATAGCACGAGTACTTACCGATCCTTGAGTAAGCACATGACGCACCAACAGAAGGTCACTTTTTGGCCGACAAGACCGCAAAAGTGATACTTCTTGTAGAAATTTAGTGGCCTACTCTGTACATGGATGTAGAGCACTATGTCAAACAATGTGATGATTTCCAAACGAACAAAAGTACCTATACGTTATGATGAAATTTTGCTAAGACCAATGATGGGGCAAGGGATTTTGCCAAATGGGCGATATAATTTTTTGGACCTATCTTGTCACCGACATATCAAACGCATGCTCAATATATCAAAGTGGACACATATTATGTAACCAAATGGGTAGAAGCCAAGGCAACACAAAGGAAGGATGTTAGAACGACAACGTAGCTCTTGTATGATTGAGATAAAAACCACACTCACTTTTATGGGCATATCGGGTAGCATACAAAATGTCACAGAATACGACATATTTCAATTTGGTGTTCATGTGATAGTCACATAATTATTAAGTGACCTCCCTGAGAAGATCTCAAGCTGTAAGATGATGAGAGATTATGAGTACAGTGTATAAAGTGTGTTTTGATGCTTAATTTTTTACTTTTTTAATCGACATTTAGCATAATTTTTCTCTTATATGGTATATTATTGAGCCATATTACACCATTTTAATGGGCAAGATGCCTAGAGTGAGAATATATACATATGAGTGTGAGGAAAAATTTTGGCAATTTTTTTGGACAAATAATAATAGTTATCAATCATTTTGAGTTATTTTCTTGCCTTTTTTACCTAATAATGATAAAAAAGAACTATGCCAAATTTCACAAATATGATCCTTGTCAGTATACGAATAGCTACAAATGGTCAAATATGCACACAAACACTCCCAACAATAGAATCAAACAAATTCAAGAATGGATTTGGGGAAACTGACATAGCACTTTTGGGAGGGTTAACCAAGTCCAATTTCAAAAGCAAGTTGGTAAGTATGTCCAAAATTGCCAAAAAAATCAAGCCATACCATCATAGCCTAGAAATGGAGTGGAACATGTATCGTGATCGATGACCCCCCACTTCAAATTGCAAAACTAAGGGAAAAAGACTACGGTTTTTGGAATCTGGCACACTTCTGTCAGTTATGACAATGGAATTGTAGCTCAAGACTTTTTGGTCATGCCTACAGGAACTATGGAGGGTAATATAAACCTAGGACGCACGTGGATGATAGCCACCAAATGCACTATTGATTGGGGAACTGGGGGTGTCACAACGCAAAAACCAACTCTTATCCCTACCACTCAAGCCATAGTCCCTGAGATATTGCCTAAGGAAATAAAACCCAAGACATTGCATGTCCAGGAGGTTGAACCATACGTCCCCATAGCCCAACTCTCTAGATCTTCAACTGATGTAGTTGAAAGAAAGCTTGAGACACACAAGAACCATCCTAATATAACAAAGAAAGCATACAAGTGGGTCCCTAAAGCTTCTTTAGTAACCATGGCTGATGCTAAAAAACGGAAGCCTCGTAAGAAACGTCCCACTCGCTCCAAGAAATGTAAGAAAACGTGGCGCTGGATTCCTAAACGACTATTAAAACCCCAAGGATACTATGATGGAAATGAGCAAATTTGGGTACCTAAATGTAAAATGTGTCCTTCCCTATCGACAACAAACCCATATGAGTCAAACAGTGTAACGCTAAAGCCAATGGCAGACCGTGGGAAGGGAAAGATCACAGAATGCTACACACCTAGTCCAGAGCTAGTTTGGGCTCCAAGGCAAACCCAATTTATTCCACCTAGCTCACGAAGGGGAGAGTTCCATGAAGCTTCTAGCTCCTCATGTAATACATCCATAGAGGTAAAAGCTTCTACACAGCCTCTATCTATATAATGGACCTCAATGAAGCTACAAAAGAATCCACACCTCCCAGTGTTCAAGAATCACCTGATAAACCACTTCAAGTTCGATCCTGGGAGAGTACCTTACCACCCTTGCAACTTGATGAGGCACCTAGGGTAATAGAAAACTACTGGCAAAAATCCTCACATATTACCAACTGGAACAATTGGTTTCAAAGGGTGACAAGCTCATTTTAAACGGTATGATCTACCCGAGGAAGGGGGGAGTGTTTGTGGACATCCATCATTCACTTGCTTCCCTCTCAACCTTTCTCCCTGACCTCTTAATCTCCGATCTTAGGGAATGTATATATAAAGCCTTATACTCACAAAAACAAAATAAAAAAGTAAAAGAGCAAGAGCCATCACACAAATCATAAAAACAAATTATGCACAAGAACACGACCCTTGTAATATTTGCACTCTAACCATCATCTATTTGCGTGTACAGATATGGCTAGTACGCTAGAGTCATCCACTCCTGCCTTGGGTGAGAGGTACCCTCGTTACTTTTCACAAATATTTCACATGGTCTTTCCAGTGCTTGCATGTGAATGGGATTTGATAGGTACGCTAGCATGTGAGAGGAATTTTGAGGAGTTAGAATGGCTGATACGTCTCTTGACCACGTCTGATCCATACTTAGTAGAGAGCGTTTCTCCCATTGCACAAGCCTACCCTTTGACCAAGATGACTATAGGCGTCTAGTGACCTTCTTAGTAAACATGGGCACCTATGATGAAGAAGAAAATGTACATGACTACACGGATGGCACATATGGTCTCATGGATAACGACTTTGTTTATCTCGACGACGAGGATAGGGGTTTAGCCTTAGGGTTTCCCCCCAACCTCTACAATATCCTATTCCCTTGACTCTTTAGGGGGAGTGCAAATAATTAGGTTAGGGTTCCTTATGTTTTTGGTTGTGTTCAATAAGTGTTGGTACCTTTTCCCACTAATGTGCCTCCTGGAGGTATTCCTTTTGTTTCCTAGTGTGTACAGGAGCGTGTTGCTATTGATAGGATTTGGACCTTCATGGAATCTTTCTCTCGTTCACACTTCAAATCAAGCGCGACCATCAACACAAACAGGTGTTTTATGTCCATTAGCATTGCCCTTATCTTTTTGCATCCATGTTTGTCTGCTTTGATTGTGATTGGTAGCATAATATTCAGCGCATTTGCTTAGTATCAAACATTTAATTCAATGTAATGTTTTGTCATAATCACTTGTCTAGGTTTAAAAATCAAGCAGTCCGACTAAGCTAGTTTGACCAAGCTAGGTATTAGAAATCTTCTCTTAATACCATGGGGAATGCCTTCCTAATAAGCAATGGTTACTTAGGTTCTTAATCCGATTTAGGCAGCATTGTGTGAAATGTACTAGGGCTTTCTAGTGGGCTTAACCCTATTGACCTTTAGCTTAAGTATTATAAAGGGAGTTTACTAATGTGATGAGCCTGGGGAGGGTAACAGTGTTATATGACCCCCCAAAGTTACAAAATTAAAATGCTGAAAATGAACAAACAAAAAATCAAAGTGCCACAATGAAAAATTTTAAGCTGGAAGAGAAATCCCTGCTTAAATTGGTACTTCACTCACATGTATCGCCTATGGTACTAGAGCCCTAGAGGTTCCCAGTGTGGGCGCTTTTCCTTGAAAAGCAAAAAACCCAAGGCATACAAAATAAGCACACACATCAAAATTGAATCAATGTGAAAAGACTTTGGGGGGTCAAAGAAAAGGTAATCAGTCAGGCGATGATTTCATGAGAAATTCCTTTTATCGTAGCTTAACTACAAGGTCTTCTAGGTATAGCCTCTAGTCAGCCCTCGAACATCAAATACTTGGCTCTCGCGATTAAACAACTTAATTGACCAAAAAAAATTGAGAAGTTACCCATGGTATTAATAGTCGAGCTCTAGTGCCTTTTGACCGTTAAATTAGCGACCCCGGACTTGTTTAATTTTTTACCTTTACATCTGTTTATGCATTTGATTATATTGCAATTTAATGTTTATTGCTGACAAATTGTCTAAAATTCTGTTACCAATCAATTTGTCTGTCTATTGCATATGATTTTTAATTGTATATGAGAATGCAATTACTGTGGCAATGTTGTTTGATTTTGCAGTGATTGAAGAAGATTACGCACATCCATGTCGACTGCTCTCCCATCTCGACGAACGAGCTTCAACTGGATAGCTTCCGAGGACGGAATCTACATCAGGAAGGGGGACATGTTAACCCTCACGGCACACGGACACCCTATGATCTATAAATGTTGTATTATTTAGAGTCAGGTACCGGGCTTGTCGGACCAATAGGAACAGGGTAAGAGTGATCGCCGATGACATGCGCACTCTAACTAGAATATTCAAGGAGTTAGTTGGCTAAGTATGGGCGCCCAAGTGTGAATGGGGTGAGCTCATATAAAATCCACTAAACCTAATTTTTACTCATTCTCTCATTGTGCAATAGAAGCTGCTCTTGCTCCATCTCCACCTTCTCCTTCACCATCTCCTTGTGTGTGTGTGTGTACGTGTGAGAGAGAGAGAGAGAGTGTGAGAGTGTGTGTGTGATCGAGCGTTGCGGCGGCACGACGGCGGCGAGGCAGTTGAGCGCGGTGTAGCGACGTCTCCCTCTTCTTTGCGGCGCGGGAATCCTTCATTCACAACTACGCAGGAAGGTGAGTGACACACCATTCTTCCTTGTGAGCTTGTCTGTTGTATGACTGTGTGCTAGGAGCCTTTGTGGCTCGCACACGGCGCGTAGCAAGTCCCTAGCCATGACAGTTGTATGTTCTGCACTTCCTGGGATTTTTGGAGTGTGGCAATCTGATGTTGTGCTTCTGCCAATTCAGCTTTAAGCTTTTTAACTTCATCTTCTTATCCAACAGCTTCCACCAATTGTCCCATACAGCCGACAATGGTATTCCAAGAGGACTGTATTAGTACTGAACATCTGTCTTTGACCGTTGTTGGATCAGAATCAACTGGTTCATATATTGCCACAGGAGCCACATAAGGTAGAGATGCATAATTAGTTTTGGTGAGTGAGAGATGTCCTCTCAATTTCTGAGTTTGCATTTGCTGTAGCTTATCCTTTTTAACCAGTTGCAGAGGATTTTGAGAAATGACAGAAACTGTTTTAGACATAGTTGAGGACGCTGGACCTTTCCCCTTATCCAGTTGATTCCTGCCTTTGTCTCCTGACTGATCTGGTACCTTCGCCTCAGTGACTGGCTTTACCTCATCCTTCCCAGATCCAGTAGCAACTGTCTGTTTGACAACTGTCTGATTACGTACAGTTGTCTTAGTGCTCACTGCCTTTACCTAGCTTTCGATGTGCTTCAAGAATTCACTGCTTTTGGTCAGTGTAATTTTTGGTTTCTTTGAACTACTAGCTTCCTTTGCAGTAGCTTTCCTTTTCAGGTCCTTGGAAGTTGTTTGACTGTCTGTTTCCTCGTCGTCTGAGGACAGTTCAATTTTCTTCGGTTCAGAAATGGACTGCTCATTCCATGCCAGCTTTACCTGCTCATTAATATCTGTAGCAGTAGCCCAATACAGAAATTTCCAGACATACCATGCCTTGAAAATAGTTTGAGATTTCACCTTGGCAGTCTGTTGAAGTACATTATGCGAGAGTATCTGACACAGGTTGATATGGACGTGTGGATCCAGTATCTTGGCCAACAGCATAGCAAATAATTTTTCTGACACATAAGTTGGGTTATTCTTAAGACTGACTGCTTCGGCTACAAACCTGTAAGCAGCGGAGGCTTCCAGTCTTGCTACTGGAACTCCTTGAGCACTTGCCTTGCGCTTCTTTTGAGCTGCTTCATCCTCCTTTAGAGCAATACTTATTTGCTGCGCAGTTGCCACCGATGGTTTAGGCTCATTAGGCATTCTAAATGCAAATGCAATGGCTTCTGGTGTCACGGACACCCTCCTATTATTTATCATAGCACTATTGTTTTTTGCATCAAAAGAATCAAGAACTTGCTTGATGATCCCTGCATCAAAAGCAATCCTTGTCGCTTGAAATACAACTCGCAGATCCAAGAGTTGTAGCAGAGTCATTGCATGATCAGTAAAGACATATCGTTGGATTTTATTGTATGGAAGAACAGGAAGGCTTTGCTTTGCCTCAGTAATTATAGCCTGGGTTTCTGCAAGAGTTTCCTCCATCTTCTCTGATCGTTTCCTTCTACCCATACATTGTGAGGTTGACGACGATGAAACAGGCGAAGGCGAAGAGGACTTACTTGTGTTAAAGCCGTTGCCTGGTGTCGCTGGTAAGGTTGTCTGACAGTCAACTGTCTCGTTGGAGGTCGAAGTTTGCGGTTGCAGTGAAGAGACCTCGGAGCTCGGCGATGGCGAATGGTTGACAAGAGGAAAGCGTCGCGCAGGAGATTTATGAGGAAAAATGTTAACTCTCCTGACTGTTATACGTGTTTGCGCCATAAAAGCTCCACTACTCGCCGCTCCTAGACTTGTGTGCGCCGTCGCTGACGTGGCAAACATGCATTGGACAAGACTGCAACCCATCCTTGTAATAATTATCACTGGCATACCATTTGAACGTTGGCCACTTAAACTTTGGAAAGTGTGTTCATACTGGTTCTAAACTGATTCCCACTCTGGCTGGATCATACTGGTACTGGTTCTTAAATCATCCTGATCTGATTCTTTAGGTACTGGTTCTGAAGCTGGAACTGGTTGCACATGGAAAAGACCAAAAATATTTGATTCTGGTATCTCTTGATCAACAACCTCCAGTTCCTTAGTGACTTCTTCTGATCCAGTTTCTCTGGTGTCTGAGTAATAAAGTTTGATCTTTTCTCCATTATATACTCCTGGCAACATTAGTCGAGATAAGTCTTTTAATCTGACTGTGCCATTGGAAAAGACCCAATCTTTGTTGAACAATTTCCTGTTCCAATATAGCCCTTTGCCTGAGTTCATCTAACTGCATCAGTTCATCCAGTCTTTTCTTAAGATTATGGTTGAAGTATAATCCATACTTTACAGCTATTCTCAGACTGGGGATTACAAACTCCATAGGAACCACTGCTTCAGTACCATACACCATTCTGAATGGTGTCATTCCAGTATTTACCTTATAAGATGTTCTATAAGCCCATAGAGAAGTCTGAAGCTTCGAATCCCACTGGTCTGGTTTCTTTTGCACCACCTTAGTGAGAATAGTCTTAATTGTCTTATTGCTACTTTCAGCCTATCCATTGCATCTCGGATAGTAAGGAGTAGATTTCCGATGCTTGACTGAAAGCATATCCAATAGGATTTCCATAGTATCATTGATAAAGTGTGTCCCTTGATCGGTCACAATTTCCACTGGACATCTGTTAGAAAATAAGACGTAGCTAAATAGATTTTTGAGTAGATTACTTAATGGAGAGAGATAGATTTCACACACAAGAGATTATAGAGTAGAGAGAGAGAGAGAGAGTACACACGATATACGTGGTTCACCCAATGTGGGCTACGTCCACGGGAAAGCAGCCACTCAATGGCTTTAGCACTTCAAAAGAAGAAGAAGTTTACAAAGGGATTAAACCCTTGATAGAGCTCCCGCCTTGCTTCACTCTCACCACCTCACACTCACCTTGTTGCATCAACTTCACACTATGAAATGTGTGTAGAAATGGCCTCCTTTTATAGGCCAAAAGGGCTGCCCTCTCTTATGAGAGACAGCCATGTGTAGCCGCCCTTGTGTGAATAAGTCCAAATCGGACCCTCCAATCGGCCCATGTGTGGCCGCCCTTGAGAAGATAAGTCCGCTTTTGAATTCGGCCACCGGCCACCGGCCATTGACTTCCGACCACCGGCCAACCGACCGGTTGTTTTCTGACCACTTTTCGGCCGCCGTCTGGCCATAATATTCCGGTGAAAAAAAACTCGGGGGCCTCTAAAGTTTCCCCTAATTCTTGTCCGTGAAAATTGTGGTTTCGGGTGAGTGATTTTCCTTCACGCACGATGGCTTCTCCTCATAATGGGGGCCTTACAAATGTGCGCTTTTACTAGAGAAAATTACAAGGGTAAATCAGGCTCCATACTTAACAACATCCATATCGGCAGACAATGTTCTCAAACAGAAACCTTGCAGTTGACTTGGCTGTGTTGTCAGGAAGAGCTTTAGCTTCAGCCGACTTGGTAACATAACAAGTAGCCATCACGATGTACTTGTTCTTCCTTGGAGTCACCTTCTTAAAAGGTCCCATAAAATCCAATCCCCATTTCATGAATACTCTCAATGGTTGTATTGGCATTAAGGGAGTCATGTCTGCAGCTGTTGGTCAGCCCATTCTTTGGCATATATCACAAATTTTACAAAAGCTTATGACATCAGCAATCATTGTTTGCCACCACAGACCTGCTTGCAGAATCTTCTTGTAGGTTACTTCGTTGGAAAAGTGTCCACCAGACTCTCCATTATGTGCCTCTGAGATAACTTGCATTCTTCCCTCCATTGGAACACATCTCCGAAGTATACCATCCACCCCCAACCGATAAAGTACTCCCCCAATGATGGTAAATTTCAGGCTTTTTATGATCAGAGCCTTCCTCTGATTCTGTTTCCAATCTTCTGGAAAGGCACCTTGGCAAAGGAACTGATAAATATCATACCATTCAGGATCCATTGATTCTTCTGCTTCTAGCTGAAATAAATCAGCATCCACTGGTTCATCTCTTAGAGGTGATTCTGAAATTCCTTCTGTACTTCTGGAAAGAAAGTCAGCTCCACAGTGGTTTCTGCCAGGCTTATGGAAAATTCTGAACTCAAATTCCATAAGGAACATCATCCATCTTATCAGCTTGCCTTGAATAATGACTTTGTTAATCAGAAACAGAAGAGCTTGATGATCCACATAAAAATGGAATAACTTCCCCAATAGGTAATGCCTGAACTTTGTAGCGCTAAAAACCATTCCGAGGGCTTCTCTTTCAGTAGTCGTATAGCCTTGTTCAGCCTGACTGAATCTCCGACTAGCAAAATAGACCGGATAGTCTGTTCTGCCATCTGGCTGAGCCAATATTGCCCCCATTGCCAATCCTGAAGCATCCACGTGTACATGAAAAATAATGTCCTAGTTTGGCTGCCTAAGGACTGGTTTATTGGTAATGGCTTTTTTCAGATTCTGGAAACTCTCCTCACGCTCAGCAGTCCAATTGAACTTGCTGGTCTTCTTTGTAAGCTCATATAGTGGTACTGCTTGAGAAGCAAATTTGTGTACAAATATTCTATAAAAATTCACATACCCCAAAAAAGAACTCAACTCAGAAGCAATTCTGGGTGCTTTAGCTTGCTGGACACACTGTATTTTGTCATTGGCCATTTCTATTCCATTGCGGGAAACCACATGTCCCAGTAGCTGTCCCTTCCAAACCAGAAATACTGATTTAAATGGGTTCAAGCAAATCCTTTTCTCCTGACAGCGTTTAAAAACCATCTCTAGGAATAGAAGGTGTTGTTCCTCAGCTGAATAGACAGTGAAGTCATCCATGAAAATGGCAAGGAACCGATGAAGAAATTCATTAAACATCTCCATCATACACCGTTGAAAAGTAGCTGGTGCATTGCACAGGCCAAAAGGCATCACCAGATACATGAATGCTCCCCACTCAGTGATGAAAGTGGTCTTGGCCCTATCTTCCGGAGCAATCTGTAACTGGTTATAGCCGCTATAACCATCCATGAAGCTATACATCTCATATCCTGCGATCTCATCAAGCAACATATCAGTAAAAGGTAAGGGAAATGGATCCTTAATGGTCTGGGCATTTAGTTTCCTATAGTTGACACAAACCCTTAATTTCCCATTCTTCTTAGGAACGACAACTATTGGAAATAACCAATCATTGCTTGCTACTTCCGTAATGAACCCAGCCTTGAGAAGATTATCAATCCCCTCCTTGACCTTCTTTGCATAGTTAGGGTTCATTCGGTATCTTTGTAGTCTGACTGGCCTAGCGTTCGCTTTTAGTGGTATTCGGTGCTGACAGACTTCAGGATCTACTCCCTTCAAATCTGTATGTTCCCAGGCAAATACATCTTTATAGTTCTGGAACATTATCCGTGCCTTTTCCTTCATTGCCGGTTTTAGGTGCTTGTTGACTTTGATCATTCTGGGATTTTCCTCTGATCCCAGGTTCCATTCCTCTACTTCTTGATCATCTGGAAGCAACCAGTTGGGTCCCCCTCCTTTTCGTTTGGTCGACTCTTCAGCGTAGTCCCAAGAAGGCCCATTCATTTCTGAATCATTATTCTGATCAGGTGGATATTCTTCTGGACATGCTGATTCTTCCATTATATCAGTATCAGCTGGTTCCTCCATTCTTCCAGTTAGCTGAACGGTTCTTTCCCCTGTATTGACTTCAGTGAATTGGTCAGGGAATTATTTCTTCTGCTTGTTAGCTTGCTCTTTGTTTAGTAGGACTGCATTCAAATCAATTTCTGCCAAAGGAAAGATGTTCATTACTGCCAGCATTCTCTCAATTTTCTTAGCTCGGTATTTCTGACACAACTCCTTCGGCCTCAGTTCCTTTTTCCATCTCCTGGTGTTGTTGGTCTGGATTTTGATTCTGCCACTGGCCCCTTCTATGGTTAAATTCTGGTTTGCGTAGTCATGAACAACATGTGTTGTTCTTAACCATGGGCGGCCTAATAGCATTCCATATGCGCCCTGCACATCCAAAACTAGGAAACTAGTTTTGAATTTTTCCCTCCCCACTCTTATCTGCATGTTTTCAATCATGCCCGTCGCTTGTACGACTCAATGATCTGCCATTCTTACTTTGAATGGTGCTGGTTTCATGTTGGTGATACCCATTCTTTGTTGAAGATGGGCTCCCATTATATTGACTCCTGCTCCTCCATCCAGTATGACACTAGAGAGGTTCCCACTGCTTCCTGACCTTGTAATCTACCTAAATAAGTGGAACTTCATCATCGCGGACAACCGTTAGGTCTACTGTTCTGGCGTCTGCCTCAGTCTTCCTACGCTGCTTGATAAAGTTGGCCACCTCAGGTAAGGTCTTTCTTATATCCTCTAGCTCTACAGTCAGCTTTTGGATTCTATCACAAATTTTCACCTGAATTTCCTCTTGCTTCTGGTCAGACTGATTGTCAGAGCTTGAAGAGCTAGTGTTCTCATACTGCCATTCTTCTTTAGCAGTACTTCTACTCTTTCCTTCCTCTTCCATCTCACCAGCTAGTCTATGTACCACAGCCAACATGGTCTCTATCATGGCCGGTACTGACTGATCTTTATCAGTCGATTGGGCTGGTATCTTCTGAATGACTCTGGCCCCGGAACTTTCTGGCTGCTCTGGCAGCTTCTTAGCTAAATCCTCTGTGATTTTAGCTGCTAGTTCCCGTTGCTCTTGCCACTCATCTACCATCTTTTCCTTACCCTTGGCCTTCCAAACTTCCCTTTGTTGGGCCCACTTGCTGCTGTTGGAGTTGGCTGGTACTTCTGAAATGTCTGGAATCTCTTCAATGATCACTCCTTTGCTCCTGGTAACTACTCTGACTGGGACTGGCCCTGGTGCCTTAGCCTCAGTAGCAGTTGTTACCGGTGCATCTGAACATTGGGCTGCAAAATGACCATACTTCCCACAGGTATAGCAATTCATGCACTACAAGAGGTTGTGTGCTCTTGTGACGCTGTTAGTGACGGAAATACACTGGGTTTTTATAACCCCCGGCGTCACTAAAACCGTCGCTAATAGCGTCGCTACGAGAGCGTCTCTATATGCGTCGCTATAGGCATCGCTATATAGAGACGCTCATAGCGACGGTCATAGCGACGGTTATAGCGACGTTTACACAGAAGTCTATAGCGACGCTCCAGAGCCATAAATAGCGACGGTTATAGCGACGCCCGAGAGAAATTTTTTTTGGTGACAAGGCATTGAATGCCCTGCCACCCATCAACCATATTGTACTTGATTCACTTTTTAAAAAAAATGCAAGGGTAGATAATAGACCCAAAATAGTCACCCACAAGACGCATTGTTTGCAAAATTGACAAGCGTAAAATTGACAATTGTACACATCATAGGCAAAATGAATTGATTGGCAAATGTAATAATGACAATTGTACAACATCATAGGCATAAAGAATTGATTGGCAAAATGAACTGCGGTGACAAATGTAATAATATACATGGTTCAAAAAGACGTATAAAATCCGTCTCATGATACATAAGCTATGAGAAACCCTAAACTAATGCTATCTAGCTACGGCTAAACTGATGTCGTCTAGTCAGACGTCTCATCGCGTCCAAGCGGCATATCTGTTGGATTCTGCAAAAAAAAGACAATAAGACAGCTTTCAGTAAGTATAAACATATAACGACATTTATAAAACAATACAAAAAATAGAAAAGAGTAAACCCTAATACTAACCATGCCGCCGCAAGAACTGAGAATGTGCATCAGGGCGTTTAAGCCCTTCCTGCCTGCGTACTCGCGCTCGTACGGTGTGGGATCACGTCCTGTCATCGACCACTGTCAAAACATACAAAGATTTCATTATGTTAGAATTAAAAAACTCATAAACCCTAAACTATCGAACATAAAGAGCAATGCTAAAACACTTACAAAATCGGCCTCAAATGATGCCCATCCACCGCTCCCCAAGTGGTGCGAGCTCCTTGCCTCTACTCGCGCTCTGGCTGCATCCTTTTGTTGCTTCCACTTGTTGGGATTCTCGCGCGCTGCTTTCTTCGCATTCTTCCAATCTTCTTTGGCCAGCTAATCTGGCCTGTTCCACCCATGCTTGATTGCTTTTTTCACTTCGGAACGCTTGTGTTTGCAGTATTCGCGCATTCGAATATTCATCAGGTCTTCATTGAAGCGCTGATCCCGTGTTGGAACGGGAAACTCATCATGAAGTATGCTGATGACTCTGTCTTTTAAATCACTTGGTACTTCACTCCATTTGTTTAGTATGTAGTGTCTAAACAAATGAGAGCAAAGACCACGCATGCGCGAGATCACCTTCTTGCGGTCATCATCCATGATGATGCCGCCGCTGAAGTCGACGGAGTAAGGCAAGCCCTCTGGCCGGTGACGCGTGAACCTGGGTGTCCCGGCAGGGGTCTCTAGCGGCGTGTCGATGTGGGTACGGACGTCAGGTGTCTCCACCGGCGTCTGGGCCCCGAAGCAAGGAGTGTCGAGTGGGGTGGCTCCTGGCGGAGTAGGTAGAGGTGTGTAGCTGCTAGGAACAGTCAGCCGCGCAAAACCTGGAGTAGATGGTGATGCTGTGGCTAGTGTGGGGGCGGGCAAAGAAGGGGAGGGTAAAGAGCCTCGTCGAACACGAGGCGGTGTGGAGGCATCGGCGGCAGAATCCCCACAACAACTGCCACCGCCACCACTAGAGCGCCGGTGTCTAGACGAGTGTGAAGATCGTCTCGTCGACACCGAAGCTTCGGAGCGCGCCGAATGCTCCGAAAGAGAGGGAGATGCGGATGGAGTAGGAACGCGCGATGATGCGCCAGAGCGATGACGCTCCACGTACCACTGTCTCTGCTGCGGTGACAAAGAAGAAAGAAACTCCTCATCATCCATACCTGCATTAAACACACGAATATTTAAACTTAATATTGAATGAATAGAGTAGACAATGGCGCAAAGACTATTAAATACAATGACGTAATGACGCATATAAATACAATGACGCAATGAATTGAGTGATAGAAGAGGCAAGTCGAAAACTCAGAATTTTCAATCAAAAGATGTGAGCGCGAGTAGAAAAGAGCGTTATACACCATGGAAGGTACTTAGAGAGGCAGAGCTTTTACAACACGGAGCAAAATTGTTCAAATACAATATTTGTGGCTTTAAGAGATCTCTCTCTCATCCTTGCATAGCTCAGCATAACTTCCTATATATATATAGAGCTCTCCGTTTAAACACATATCCTCTGTTTCATTTTGTAGCTGAGTCTACATGCACCCCATATAGAGTAGTAGCATCTTGATGCTCGTCTGGCACCACCGCAGCGGCTTCTGATTGAGCATCTTGTCTGATCTCGTCCATTGATGCCGTTGTGATTGGCACATGGTAGCCTTCATACGTCCTTGCACTACGAGGGGCTACCTCTATGACGTACCACCAGTTTGATGTAGACTTTGTAGGATGAAACATTACTTGCCAGAGCCACATAACTTACATGAGAGCTTTCAAGCACATAACTTGTAAAAGGGGGATGTTAACTATTTACATACTTACTTGTTCACAATGCTCGGGTAGTATGAAAGTGTCTCTTAGGTCAGTCCATTTCTTAGTAGAATCCACCTCAAGAAAACCAGACTCTCCTCTACGCACAGTAGCGTTGCGACCCTCCATGATTATCTTGAACCATTGCACGTCGAACAAGTCGACAAAAAATCCTCTGTAATCGATCCTCAAAATCTCTTGTAGCGTGCCGAAGTAAGTGAGTTCCGCTACCACAGGATCTGCATCAGAGGAACGTCGTCGACTAGACTGTTCAAATTTTGCCATGATTCCACAATCTTGAGTAAAATGCTTTTTGTCGATCCGTTCCACCCTAAAATGTCGACCTTTACACCATGCTGCTGTGTATGACTTATACTACAACGAACAAAGATTATGAGTGGCCGTTCAAACGTTTAGAAATAAAGTCACTAGCTAGTCGTACATTGAAAACTTACCTTGGTCGCGCAACCCCGAGAGTACTCCCACTCTTCCTCAGTCACTTCGTCACCGCATTGTTGTGCACTTTTCAATTGGTTGTGCAACCATCTTAAGCTCATGAATGTTGGTAGGCTCTCCAGACCCATCGGATAGTGCATCGGTGGTCGTCTTCCCCGTCTCCACTCGATTCGTGCCCTTTGTCGCTCTTGCTTTGCATCCTCATATTGTGAAATCCACTTTTGTATCACTGGATTGTGAAGCATGCAAAATCGGTTGATTTTAGCCTCTAGATCTTCCGTCATCTTCTTCTCAACACCGAGATTACACATGACAATCCCAGATATGCGCTCATCGTCTATGGTTCGCCATAGCGTGTCCCGGGCTTTATCAAATCCGTCTAGCCACTCTCCAATGTACACTAGGGACTCTAATACCAACCAACCTTCTGCCATGCTACCCTCCGGACGTGCCTTTTGACGCACATATTCCTTAAGCATTTTCATGAAACGTTCTAAGAAGAACATCTATCTGGAATGAACTGTGCCAGCTATTTCCACCTCATCAACTATGTGAACAAGAAGATGCACCTGAATGGTTAGCATGGTAGTAGGAAAATGTTTCTCAAACATGCACACAAGCTCCGCAGCATTTAGTTTGGCGAATGGTATGGAGTCTACGTTGATCTCCTTTTGTGAGATCCATTGCACCAGCTTTGCAAGTTTGTAGATTGTGTTACGGATGTCGAGAGACAAACATCCCTCAATGGCAACCGGTAAAATAAACTGTAAAGTATGTGCAGCAATGATATTAAAGTCCACATTTTATGCAATGATATTAAAGTCCACTATGAACGTACCTGACACATTTTATGCCAATCGTGTTACTTCAAACCGGTAAGCTTTCCTTCTTTAGTAAAACACGTTCGGAGCGAGTGCATTACGCCAGTGGGGGTCCGCAAAGATCGAATGGTCTCTTTTACTTTGCGTTCTTGGGCTCCTGTGAAAATCCATGGTGCTTTAGGGAGTTTTATCGATCCATCAGACGCTGTTTGCGGCCAATATTGCTCCATACGATCCACATTTCTAAGGTCAACTCTGGCTCCCAAAGTATCTTTCTTGCCGGTCAGATGGTCCCATAGTAGATTACCTACATTCTTGAATATGTGCATTGGATCGAGCAAGTGATTGATCATGAGTTGGGGCCAGTATGGTAACTCGTACCATAGAGATAGTCTCTTCATACCTGGAGGCAATCTGTCATCGCACATCTCCTTCTGCTCTAACCATGCTTGTGCAGACATCCTTGGTGGCTCTCTTCCCAAAAAGCCGTCGCGTAACACATGATTCTCTGGAAGATACGCTTGATGACCTTCGTAGATTTGCTTCTTCAGTGAGGGCGCCCTACGTGCATTCAGTCTAGGTCCACATGTGACACATGCTCTGTATCCGCTTGTTTGAAGCCCTGCATGTATACACATGATAATAGATCAACTATGGGAAAAAACAAGATTTACAGTGTCTGAGTGAGGAGTGTCAATAGATCACCTGAGCATTCTGTTAGCCCGAGATAGTCATGCATGGTCCACATTAGAATGCCTCTGATCAAAGCATTCCGTCGTCCTGTGTGTCGGCTCATATCCACCACCTCTATGCCAATCCAAAATTCTTGTAGCTCTTCCAATAGTGGACGAAGATACACATCCATATTCTCCACTTTATATCGCCCTGGCACAATCAAGCTTAGCCATAGGTGCCCCTTCTTCGTAGTCAGCCACGGGGGAATGTTGTAGTTGACGATGACAACGGTCCATACACTGTAAGATGTTGATCTTTGACGAAATGGATTTACGCCATCCATAGCCAGGCCTAAGCGCAAATTTCGAGCTTCCCTGGCAAAATCCGACCATGTTCCATCTATATGTTTCCAGGCTGCGCAATCTGCAGGAATTCGTAGCACACCATCCGAAGATTTATTCTCCTCATGCCATGATGCTAGGGCAGCCATGGACTTACATTCGAAGAAATGCTTGATGCGAGGAAGCAGAGGAAAATGTCGCAAAACCTTTTGTGGAATTTTTGTCCCGTGGAGATCTACTCGATATCTTTCGGAATCACATTTCGGACACTTCTCCATGTCTATGTATTCCCCTCTGAAAAGAATGCAGTCATTAGGACAAGCGTGGATAGAATTGTAATCCATCCCCAAGTTTCGCAAAATATTTCTTGCTTCATCTCGGGAATCTGGCATCACATTGTCAGCTGGTAGTATGTGCTCTTTAAGCAATCTACACAACATAAAAATACGATACACTCGTGTAAAAATCTATCAGATCATTATACATTTAGTGTTTTATTAAAGTAAACTAATTGTAATAGATCACCTGAAAAGCGTTGTGACGCTAGTGTCACTCCATCCAAACTTTGCCTGCATGTTGAGAAGAACCAGGAGTGCTTTCAATCTAGACATACGTGCTCCATTATACAATGGCGTATCGGCTTCACTTTTCATATCATCATAGATAAGCCTTTCTGAATCCATGATCGTCTCGATCATTTCATCAATCTCGGGCTCAAACATTGCCTCGTTGGGAATGTGCTCTGCATGATCATCCCCCGAGCTGTCAGAGGCTACATCTTGTGGCCTCACATATGCTCCTTGACCAAAGTGCCTGGAACACGTCTATTGGATTGCAAGATTGCTGCTTGTTGGCCAGCGTCAGAGTCCAACGAGTTATAATTGGCAACAACTCGATCTATAATAGATGGATCGAAATCGCCAAATTCGCGAACGTGCTGCAAAGAAACACGTCTTGTCCATCGCACAGCATGCTTGCATTGATTACAAGGACATAAGACCCTCGTTGAGAGATAGGTGTTTCGGTTGGACGGTCCCACATCCTCGTCACTACTCATAATGAGGATAAAAATCTTATAACCTGGACAACAAATTTAATATTCTATTGGCATTCTTCGTCTTATCTCTCTCTCTCTCTCTCTCTCTCTCTCTCTCTCTCTCTCTCTCTCTCTACCTCACATTCTCTAGTCACGTCCAATCCCCGCACACCTTGGTCTAGAGGTGCACGGAGATCAGAACTAGCGGGTTATAATCTCGTCTTTATTGGTCAATACCTATATTTGTGGGTACAAGAAATCTACAGACCCACGTCTACATGATACTGCATGTAGTGGACAAAACCCCTTTGCCTCTTCTCTAGCTGTAGCACTTCACAGCATCTTAACATCTTTTCACAGTAGATCTTTTCACTGTTCGTCTAACTCTAAACCCTAAACCGTAAGTAATTCTTGCGTGGACTCGATCTAACGTAAATAAGCGTAAATATAAATAAACGTAAATCTAACTAAAAATAAACCTAAATCTAATTTAACGTAAGTCTACATCTAACCTAATCTTTAACGTCTTTTGGGATAGTTTCCTACGACGTTAAAACTCTCTTCTTCTTCTTGTGTGTGTGTGTGTGTGTGTGGGTAGACCTAAATAAACCTAAGTCTAATCTAATATAACATAAATCTAAATCTAACGTAAATTATGTTATATTAAAAACAAAGAACTAAACTAACAGGGATTATAAGAACCTTAAAACTGATTTAACACATAATTTTTCACATAACTCGGCAAGAGTTGGCATTCTCATCACTAAAGATGTGAGAGTTAACTTCCAGCGGTGACACTGCCTCATCTCCATCCACATCTGACGACAGCAATTGGCCCTTTGGACCGTTCTTGCTCTTGTTACTAACTTTGAAGTTGCGATTGAATGACTAGAGGTTGTCTAGATGGTCATTGTCGGGGATGTAGTGACTCTTGCCGCCCTGAAGATCCACCTTTTTCCCTATCTTCTGAAGACATTTCACCAGTACTTTTGGATCGACGGAGCCCACCATGAGTGAAGGCAGCAATACCCTATATTCCATTGAGGGCTTTCTTCACCCGCTTCATGCAGGCATCGCAATCTATGGAGACCTAAATCTAATCTAATATAACGTAAATCTAAATCTAGCGTAAATAAACGTAAATCTAACTAAAAATAAACCTAAATTTAATCTAATTTAACTTAAATAAACCTAAATCTAATTTAACGTAAGTCTACATCTAACCTAATCTTTAACGTCTTTTAGGATAGTTTCCTACGACATTATAACTCTCTTCTTCTTGTGTGTGTGCGCGTGTGTAGATGTGTGTGCCAATAAAAAGAGATAAATGGTATAACCTTTCTATCACCCATGCCAAGTATGATAGATTGGTTATGCCATTTCCCTCTTGAATAATAGGTCTTGAGTTCAACTCCTCGTCGGCTAGATCTTTAGGTCTTTTAATTTTAATTAGTTTCCTACGACATTAAATTAGTTTCTCTCTCTTTCTCTCTCAATGTGTGTGCGTTTTTTTGTTTATGCATGTTTCTCTCTCTTTTCCTCTCTCAATGTGTGCGTTTTTTGTTTATGCATGTTCTCTCTCTCTTTTCCTCTCTCAATGTGTGCGTTTTTTGTTTATGCATGCTCTCTCTCTCTTTTCCTCTCTCAATGTGTGTGTGCATTCTTTGTTTATGTATGTGTGTGTGCGTTTTTGTTTATGTTTGTACTCTCTCTCTCTCTCTCTCTCTCTCTCTCTCTCTCTCTCTCTCTCTCAAAAACACTATGTGTGTGTGTGTGTGTGTGTGAGAGAGAGAGAGAGAGAGGGAGAGAGAAAGAGGGGAAAGGAACATGAGAGTGAGGAGAGGGAAGGAGCATACCTGGCTCTCCTTCCTCTCCTCGTGTGTGTGTGTGTGTATGTGTGTGTGTGTGTGGAGAAGAAAGAGAGAGAGGGAGAGCGTTACATGCTCCTTGCTTGAGGGCGCCGAAAAACTCAGATCTGAGATCTGAGTTTTTGGGCGCTCTCTGTTATTTTTTTTAGCCCAGCCGGCGTCACTATGAGCGTCGCAAATTTGCGACGCTCATAGCGACGCCGGGATTTTTTTTTTTTTTGAGCGTCGCTGTGTGAGCGTCGCTAATATGAATAGCCTCTTGTAGTGATGCTTCTGGTCTAGAAGTTGCCTCTTCCTCTTCCTCTGCCCATTCCTGGTTGGTATCTGCCTCGTCCTTGACCAGTACCAATGGTACCTGGTCCTTCTGGGGCTACTTTGATTGGGTCTATCTTCATTGGTTCAGTGTAGGCAACCACTGATAGATCCTTTCCTTTCTTAAAATGGTGAATTCGGATGCCACAATTATTCCATAGGTGACCGAAGGCCTTGCAGTAGGTACATTGTGGGCATTCCGTGGAGATGTGGTCCTTGGATTTACATCTTGAACACCAAGTCTCCATCTTCCGGACCGGCTGTCTTGTGTGGCTAAATCTCTGCAATCTGCCTAGACATTTCTTCAATTTTCTTGGTCCATGATCCTTTCTTTGATTTGTCCTTTGTCCGTTCATTGGAACTGCTCTCAGAACTGCTAGACGTTGCACTGGAATCAGAAGCTTCAGTAGCCGAACTATTGCTACTGGTCCTTCGCTTCTTGTGGATTTTTTCTTTCTTAGCCTGCTGTTCCAGTTTTAATGCTCGCTGGACCAGGTCATTGAATTTCTTTGTAGTGGCTGGTACTTCTTGTTCTCTCAGCTTCTTGCTTCTGAACCCATTCAGAAACCATGCCCTTAATCTTTTCTCAGACGGTGGTTCTTGCAGTTGTCTGGTCAGTTCTTTGATCTTTTCTACATAGCTGTGGACTGACAAATTCCGATGTTTGATCTGATCCAATTCATAGAGAATATCCTCATCTCCTCGATTGTCAGAATATTCCAACCTGAAGGCCTTAAGTAATTTATTATATGATCTCAGTTGGCATACAGGGTAATGGTAATACCATTTCCTTACTGCTTCCTTCAAGGTTTGTGGAAAGTATTTCCCCCCAATCATCTTCATCAATGTTTTTTAGTTCAGCATACTGCTCAAAAGCTTGTATGTGAACATCAGGATCATCCTTTTTCTCTCCTTTGAACATGGGAAAGGAAATCTTCAGGGAAGTGGAGTAATCATGTCGATTACTGCTAATTCTTCCAGTTCGCTTCTTGGCTTCAAACTGATGCTTGGGAGCCTTCTTGCAGTTGTCAGTGTCAGCTTCTCAATCAATCTCTGTCTCTGTCTTAGTCTCAGTATCCTCTCTGTTTTGTCTGCTAGAAGTTTGGTGACTTCCCTTTCTGCCTTTGATATGCTCATCGTTCTGGCGAGACTGAGAACTCTTGGAACTCTTTGCCTTTCGTGCTTCCCGTTCTGCCCGTCTACGTCGAGAATGATTGGAATGCTGTGAGTCTTGCGCCTCATCAGCCTGACTATGCTCCTCCGGAGCCTCAGTGTCAGTCATTTTCTCTTGCTTGGGATCAGACTCTCTTCCTGACTCCTCAGGAATGGGGTCCACACGATTGGTAGATTTCTGGCCACGATTGGATTTTGGTGCCATTGCTGAAAACTTCAACTGGGAGAAGAGTCTTTCAGTCAACGAGCTTCAACTCTAGCCATCGTGATCGCCAAAATGGAATTGGAGCTGATCTCTTGAGACAACTAATTCTAGTGTTGAAGGATTTCAGCTACTTAGAGTAGGAAGAGTCAGATAGCAGACTAGACAGAAATCAGTGACTAAACTGAATATGAATATTGAAATGAGAATCAGACTTAAAGACTGGAATAAAGTTCAGACTAAGATTCAGAAGACTGTTGAGAAGTCAGTATCACTAGAATATATATATATATATATATATCATGATTGAGATTATAGTGAATATGATTAGAGAGAGAGAGAGAAAGTGTAGCCGATAATACTGCCACTGATGCTCAAGTGCAATTATAGCTCAAAGCGCTAATACAAGTGATAACAATTGCCAACCCGGTATCAAAGTAATGGGCCCTATTTATATGCTTCGGGTTTACCATAGTAATTACTAAGTGATTCACTGCCCATCTTCTAAGAACACGTTCCCACATGGTGACGCGCCAGCCGTCTACAAGAAGGCAAACAAGGAGTGCTTCTCGGCTTACAACACCTTGCAGGAAAAAAATTGCAGCCAATGAAAGACGAGATTCTCTTGCTCATCATCATCATTGTTGACGTCAATTTGTGTTGTTCCAGCAACTTCATCTGTAAATAACAGTAAGAATAGAGTGAATATATTGTGCAAGAAAAAGGACCGCCACCGAAATTTAGGCCCTCCTCGGCTTGGACTTTTAGATGGATGGCTCCAACTCTCTAGCCACCCACTTATAATTAACAAGGAAAAGTTGCAAATTCTTTCTCTCTCTTTATAGCAGGTCTTGAGTTCATATCTCCTCTCGGATAGATCTTTGAGGTCTCTTGGGATAGTTTCCCGCGACACTAAAATTCTCTTCTACTTCTTTCTCTCTCTCTCTTGGACACTACAAATAGTGCATGGGTGTCAATTGAATGGAATTATGGGTAAATATCCCAGTAAAAGAACGCCCCCCTCTTGAAGACCCGTTCTAGCCCCAATTGGATAGATCTTTAAGGTCTCTTGGGATAGTTTCCTGCGACGTTAAAATTCTCTTCTTCTTCTTCTTCTTCTCTCTCTCTCTCTCTCTCTCTCTCTCTCTCTCTCTCTCTCTCTCTCTCTCTCTCTCTCTCTCTCTCTCTCTCGGACATCTACAAGTAGTGCGTGGGTGTCAATTGAATGGAATTAGGGTAAATATCCCAATAAAATAACGGCCCCCTCTTGAGGACCCGTTCTAGCCCCAAAGTATTTGGCTTCTAAGCGCCAATTTAATGACAACACCAAGCCAAAGTTTCCTTGGTTATCTCAACCTAGATGAAATGTTGGGCATCAATTCTCATCTTCAAGCCTTGCTGGTTGTAATTTCTCCAGATACCCCCTTGATGGATACAACAGTCACCCCTTTTTTTGTTACACTAGAAATTGCAAATTTATGCTCCTGATAGAGCTAGCGTGTATCGATCAAGCTAGAACTTTTTGCTATAGATGCGTGCGCTCATGGTGCATTATTTGAGCCCTTTACCCAAAATGCCTAATTAGAGACCACGTTGGAGGTGTAACAATTTCAATGTCTCCAATATAGCTCCATTACCCTATGGCTCCTTTACCCTATGCATTTTCAAAATGTCTTCATCATTTTTCTCTCCACTGGGAATCGAACTTGGGTCTCTAGGCACTTGCACAAACACCAAATTTAAAATCCCCATTATACTTTGATTGTGCAGTTCTCAAGATATGGGCAAGTCATGTCACGTTGAAAGAATTTGGGGCACCGTAGTGGGGCTATTCTATCATGTGAATATGAGTGTAGGATATGGATGTGCAAAGGTCATAACTTTGAGTGGTGTTGTTGAAGTACATAGCATGGGAATAACATCTATGCGTTGTAAGGTTATAAGGGGGAGGAAGGGGGGGCGAGGGGGAGATCAATGAGATGAGTTAAAGGGAGATGTGAGGTGTCAAAACATGGTACATATTATTGACTTTTAAAAGGATAATCTATACTTCTATACTATATATAATGCAGCTTAAATTTTCTGAGCTCAAAGAAGGCATCCACGTGTTTGATTCTCCTTCTTCTGCTGCAAAGAGTGGTTGTTTCTCCTTCTTCTGTTGCACGTGCTCATAATATTTAGTACTGTCTTTCACGCTGCAACTGATATCCATCATCCATGTTCGCTTCGTGTGTGTGACACAGTGACACTGTGACAGTGTGTGTGTGAGAGAGAAACTAGAGAGAGACAGAGAGAGAGAAATGATGATGCAACAACACGATATGATGTTCATACGGTGTACCTGTAGAGCATGTGTACTGTCACCTCTGTGTGTGCGCGCGCGCATGACACTGCAAGAGTTGTTGGTGAGCTCAATATTCGTAATTTCGTACCTACAGAGCGTGTGTGTACGTTGCAACTTGCAAGAGCTGTCGGCAACTCGGTGAGCTCGAAGCCCTTGATGATATGCATGGAACTCATGGAAGCTTGGAAGAGATCAACTGCAAGACGTGCACTGCTGTCCGTATTCGTGTGTGTATGTGAAACGAGAGAGAGAGAGAGAGAGAGAGAGAGAGAAGACCTGCTACAATAGCTGCATGCACTCCGTGCACACAGTGTGTGTTTATGCACGCTACAAGAGCCGTTTTTCGTGCACACTGTGTGTGTGTGTGTGTGTGTGTGTGATTGAGAGAGAGAGAGAGAGAGAGAGAGAGAGAGAGAGAGAGAGAGAGAGAGAGAGAGAGAGAGAGAGAGAGAGAGAGAGAATGAGAGAGAGAGAGAGACTAGCTAGACTCTGAAGAGAGACAGAGAACTGAGAGAAGCGACTAGGGGCATTGTACACCACGTGCGTGTTTGTGTGTGTGTGTGTGTGTGTGTGTGTGTAAGAGAGAGAGAGAGAGAGAGAGAGAGAGAGAGAGAGAGAGAGAGAGAGAGAGATAGAGAGAGAGAGAGAGAGAGAGTTAAGAAAAAATCACTTTTCCAAACATACAAAATTCCTTTCCTTGAGTTTTCCAGGAGGAAATTTTAGAAAATTAGGGGCATTTTCCGGGTTTTACCACGATTTTTCTCTATTTTGGGGCGGAATTTCTTCTTTTCCTCTTGCCCTTAACCAGTATTTTGAAATTGGAAACGACAGGCTATTAAGTTGAGACACATTTCTCCTGAACACTGAGAGAGTAGCTTACAAAATTCTCCAGGGCTCTTGGCACATCCATGCAACATTGCAGCTTTTTGTCAGTCGCACCAAAGAGAGAAGAAAAAGAAAATTATTTTAACGTCATAGATAATTATCCCCCCCCCCACACACACACACATAGAGAGCCCTCACAACGAATTCCTTGGCTTCTCAATTGTTGGTCCAGTGTTGTAATCCGCCATGGCCACATTAACGCTCAAGGTTCTCAACCGATGGTACAACATGTTTGGCCTGCGGGTCCTCATTGACCTTAATTATGAAAAGGGGGTAAAATAAGAGTACATGGAGGAAGACCTTCAAAACCAGAGTGAGTTCTTGCTTCAGGTTATCCCCATCCACAAAAAGATCCCTATGATCATCCACAACGGCAACCCTGTTTGCGAGTCTTTGGTCGTTCTGCAATACATTGAAGAAGTTTGACCCTCTCCCGGTCATGTATCCCTTCTTTCTGACAATAAATACCATAGTGCAATCTCCCCTACTCTTGGGTAGACTCTGTTGACAAACAGCTCTACAAAGAGTGTTTGTTTCTTCTTCTTCTGCTGCACGTGCTCATGATATTTAGTACTATCTTGCAGGCTTCAAAACTGATGTCCATCATCCATGTTCGCTTAGTGTGTGTGATGCTATCGTGCTGTGACACGTACATAGTGAGAATGCATCCTACAAGAGTTATCTTGTAATTTTTTAGATACATAATTATCTTTCCTATAATGTACATATGCATATTTAAGTATAATAATAAGCCTTCTATCTCATCCTATTATTTTTCTCAAGGTTAACCTATTCTTACTTTACCATCAGAAAATACTATGGAAAAAGCATCAATAGCTCCGCCTCTTTAACTTGGGGCAAAAAGCATTGATTCTTTATTTCTACTATCTCATTATCATCTCACACCCTAGTTAGATCCTATATCTAGGGTAAACTCCAATATATATATATTCTATGTATTTTTTATATTTTTCATATTTTTCTTATATTTCTTTTTAAATAGCTACTAGGAGGGAATCAAATCCTAGTGGGACACTAGGTGGCATGATTTCAAAGATGCACTTATTTTAATGCATTATTGCAAGCATGATTTCAAAACTTTGTCAAGAAGCAATGTCATGCTTTCATATGGCATGAGGTGTCCTTCGGAATCAAATGAAAGTCTAGGCTAAAGGGACCACATGAAGACTTTTGCTGTCAGAAATGGACCCTATTTTGATGATTTTTTGACACAAGGTTCCAATCCGAATTGGAAAATGATTTTAAAATGAAAATCGTAGCTAACGAGCTGAATTTTCTGCCCATATTTTTTATTTTTTATTTGGAGCCACAGTTGAGGAGATATGATCAAAATACTGCACCCTAGTCTGCCCACAGCATGCAGGGACAACTCATTTCCAACTTTTCCAATTTCTGTTCACACTGGCTCCTCTCTTCTTGTGTAAACCCTTGGGGGTTCCCTTCACCTATAAAAGGGGACCTTTTCTTCCTTGAAAACAACTCAAGCATTCAAGCCATTGATGAGAGGAATTCTTGAGGGAGTGAGTAGTAATGCCTAATTGTACTTAGCCATTAACATAAGCCTAAGCCTACACTTTCTCCTAAAGGAAGACTAGCCATCCTTGCATGCTATCCTTGGAAGATCAACTCTAATCAAAGAAGGGCGTGGACTTGGCATATCAATCAAAGTTGAATTCTCCCCTCTTCTTCTCTCTCCATCAATAATGGTGCCGAAGGGTTTGTGAAGTAAGATGTGTTCTACATTGATGTTTTCTTGATTTCTTGTTGTTTTCTTTTTCATCTCTAATCCAATACATATATATATATATATCTAATCTGATCCCCTTAACCAAATCTATCTCTCTCACTCTTAGTAATTCATCCTCTCTACAAATTCTAGGTTATCTTTGTTACAGGTGCATCTCTCCCCGCAGTATCCTTATTGCTTAAGGGCAAGAATAGGGCTTGGGAGGGAAACTTCTCATCTCTTCACTTCTCTCATATCTACATTTCTCACATACTATCCTAGATGAATAACCCACATGATGATCATTTCTATCGCTTTCACTCTGTACGATCTATTAGAATTAACGTATGGATTAGCCGTAAAATACACTTTCAACAACATATAGTGTTTCTCTTTGGCCCAGAAAGGCTCAATGAAATACTTCTATCACCGGATCCCATCATACTACCTCTCATAGACTATAAATTTTCTTTTGATGTAAGTGTAGTTATCTTGCTATGAACCAAAAGTCTTTATACACACAATTAATCCCAATCACTAGACAAAATATATATATTATGGTAAGCACAAAACTACAATTCCAAAGAACAATTCGTAGCCTATTCGGTCAGCCAATATTGAATGCCATTAACTCATCTATTAACCCTTTCATATTACCCATGATACGATATGACCATAGCCTTGATGTTTTCATCTTTGTGTTGTTTTGACACTCTCTTTTGTGTTCTTTCTTTGTGTGTGTGAGTGCAAGAGAGAAAGAGTGGAACTTCTTTGTTTGCACTTCCGTCCAAACCCTAGTCTTCATGGCATCTATGGTTTAACTCCTTCATATAGTTTTTTTTGAGTTCTCTCACAAACTCTCATAGCCATAAGCCCGGTGCTTTCCCGACAAGATCGCAAATTTCTCGACATATTTTTGGTGAACCTGATGCGAACGAGCCGGGGTGAGAGTACGTAAAGATGGCTAGCAAAGTGGAGCAGCTATTTGCTGAAATGAAAGAGCTTGCAGACAGATGCAAATGGCTTGAAGAAGAAGACCGGACTCAAAAAGCGATTGAAAGCGCTAGGCAATCCGTATATAATGAGCTTAATATATTTGAAGGCTATGATCCAGAAGGATATATTGAGTGCTATGTGACAGAGATGAGGCTTCAAGCAATTCCAGAAGCTCGGATGATTGCAGCATTTGTTGAACTTGTGAGTGATGATTTCAAGCACCAAGTTCAAGACTATGCAAGTGTATATGCAAGCAAATGGGGTGAGTTTTCTACAGCTATAACACAGGTATGCTTGGAACATCAAGACCAAGAGATGGAGCAGAGTGGAAGTGGATATGACCAGCTAGAGTTGGTGTCTCCTGTAAGCCATGCAAGTGTCAACACATCTATACAAGCTAATTTAGAAGCAGTAATAGATGCATATCTTTTGCAAGATGCAAATGTATTGTATGCAGATGAAGCAGACATAGTGGAAGCTATTTATGCATGTTTGGGTCTTGTAACCTTTGTATCTCAAGATAATGACTCTCATGATGCTATCCAAGCGCCTGAAACGGCTCAAAGAAACTTAGAGGATGATGCAAACTCGTCGGCTATGATAGATGATTTGGACGCTCCTTTTGATTCGTTTGAAGATGCACATGAGTTTATATACAAGGATGAGGATGCTATGGTTTTGATAGAGGATGTGAAGGGAAAACAGGTGGAAGACGGCTATATTAGTGATGTGCTACAATCTACTTTTGAGCAGATCCAGGAACTTTTACGAAGTTTAGAAGAGCCGGATGCCTATGCTGAAGACATATACCAGAATGAAGAAGTCATTATCAATGCTTTCCTACGCGAGTTTGATGCATGTGGTACTACCCAAATGGATATTGCTAGCTGCGAAAGTGCTAATTTAGAGGGGGTGACTGAAAATCTCTTTCTTTGTGAGTATAGCTCTGCTAGTAGCATTGCGGATTGTGAAGTACCTCAGCTAGACGAGGTGGAAGAAGAGGAGTGCATTGACATAGTAATATGTATGTCTTGTATATATGGGGTAGCAGATGTGATGCAGATGACTCATGAAATTGTGCCTTATTTAGAGCTAGATGCATCAAGCTTTCAAAATTCCATGGTAGAGGAAGGAATGACAGATGTTGATTCTCTGCATGAGGATTGGGGTTCTGTGAATGAAGCTATGAATCTTCAAGATTCACAAATCAAAGATAGAGAAGTGTTTGGGAATGCTATACAGGTTGAAGTGACATCAGAGGATAGAGGAGAAGAGTAAGAAACCTCTTTCGATATGGTCTGTGATTGGGGTGATATTTCTTATCTGTGTGAAGATGCAAATAAAGACGCTTTCCATAAAGTGCCTACTATACAGGGTTCTAAGAATTTCGGTTGCCTGCAGGTATGCAAACAATATATGAGGCATAAAAGGGATTTAGGTCTTGTGTCACAGGATATAAGTTGCAAGCAGGTTTGTGAGCATCTATCTGCTATGGATAGGAAGGGTATACATGGTGATGACTTGAAGCAAGAAGAGGATGCTAGCTCTATGCTAACAGCAAAGTCATGTAATGAAGAAAGGTTCTCCCTAGATGAGTGGAGACATGATTTAGTTGAAGATAATTTAGCGATGGGTCAAAAAGGAAGAAGGGGTGAAGATACTGTGTCAGAGACTAATTCCAAGGAGGTTTTTGAGCAGTCGGTTACAAGTGACCAGGAGCATACCTACCAGGATGATTTGGAAAGGGAATTAGACACCATATTTGAGAGGTATGCAAAGTTTTATGATGTAAAGCTAGAGAGGTATTTGGTAAAAGGTGAGAGAATTGATGAGAGGTCTACCATGCATATTTCTGAGGTTTCTCTCGATGTTGAGAAAGGCTATCTAGGGGATTCTTTTGAGAATGAAGATGCAGATTCAGACTTCTATGCGAAAGAGGTACATATGGATTTAGAGGTTGGTGAGAAGGTTGAAGTGTAGTTTCAAAAATATTTCAAGTATATTACAAGAAGCCTGGAAGTGTTTTTTGAAGAGGAGGATGAGAAACTTATGTCTCTTCGTCATGAAGATTTTGCGCATAATGGAGATTTGTTACAGATGTTTTGGAGACAGATGTATATAACAATTCCTTCTGATCCAAGAGGAATTAAAAGATGCGGAGAATCTCAATGCTTAGTACAATACAAGTTTTTGAGTTACCCATATGATCTTGGAGGAGGTCATGGGATGACAGGAGATACAATTGCTTTCACAAGTTACCATGAGGTTGGCACATACCGGAGGATGTGCAGGTTTAGAGGGGGTGGATGTCGTGCTGTGACACGTACATAGTGGGAACGCATCCTACAAGAGTTATCTTGTAATTTTTTAGATACATAATTATCTTTCCTATAATGTACATATGCATATTTAAGTAAAATAATAAGCCTTCTATCTCATCCTATTATTTTTCTCAAGGGTAACCTATTCTTACTTTACCATCAGAAAATACTATGGGAAAAGCATCAATAGCTCCGTCTCTTTAACTTGGGGCAAAAAGCATTGATTCTTTATTTCTACTATCTCATTATCATCTCACACCCTAGTTAGATCCTATATCTAGGGTAAACTCCAATATATATATATTCTATGTATTTTTCATATTTTTCTTATATTTCTTTTTAAATAGCTACTACGAGGGAATCAAATCCTAGTGGGACACTAGGTGGCATGATTTCAAAGATGCACTTATTTTAATGCATTATTGCAAGCATGATTTCAAAACTTTGTCAAGGAGCAATGTCATGCTTTCATATGGCATGAGCTGTCCTTTGGAATCAAATGAAAGTCTACGCTAAAGGGACCACAGGAAGACTTTTGCTGCCAGAAATGGACCCTATTTTGATGATTTTTTTACACAAGGTTCCAATCCGAATTGGAAAATGAATTTAAAATGAAAATCGTAGCTAATGAGCTGAATCTTTTGCCCATATTTTTTCTTTTTTATTTGGAGCCACGGTTGAAGAGATATGATCAAAATACTGGACCCCAGTCTACCCACATTATGCAGGGACGGCTCATTTCCAACTTTTCCAATTTCTGTTCACACTGGCTCCTCTTATCTTGTGTAAACCCTTGGGGGTTCCCTTCACCTATAAAAGGGGATCTTTTCTTCCTTGAAAACAACTCAAGCATTCAAGCCATTGATGAGAGGAATTCTTGAGGGAGTGAGTAGTAATGCCTAATTGTACTTAACCATTAACATAAGCCTAAGCCTACACTTTCTCCTAGAGGAAGACTAGCCATCCTTGCATGCTATCCTTGGAAGATCAACTCTAATCAAAGAAGGGCGTGGACTTGGCATATCAATCAAATTTGAATTCTCCCCTCTTCTTCTCTCTCCATCAATAATGGTGCCGAAGGGTTTGTGAAGTAAGATGTGTTCTACATTGATGTTTTCTTGATTTCTTGTTGTTTTCTTTTTCATCTCTAATCCAACACACACACACATATATATATATATATATATATATATATATATATATATATATATATATATATATATATATATATATATATATATCTAATCTCATCTCCTTAACCAAATCTATCTCTCTCACTCTTAGTAATTCATCCTCTCTACAAATTCTAGGTTCTCTTTGTTACAGGTGCATCTCTCCCCGCAGTATCCTTATTGCCTACGGGCAAGAATAGGGCTTGGGAGGGAAACTTCTCATCTCTTCACTTCTCTCATATCTACATTTCTCACATACTATCCTAGATGAATAACCCACATGATGATCATTTCTATCGCTTTCACTCTGTACGATCTATTAGAATTAACGTATGGATTAGCCGTAAAATACACTTTCAACAACATATAGTGTTTCTCTTTGGCCCAGAAAGGCTCAATGAAATACTTCTATCACCGGATCCCATCATACTACCTCTCATAGACTATAACTTTTCTTTTGATGTAAGCGTAGTTATCTTGCTATGAACCAAAAGGCTTTATACACACAATTAATCCCAATCACTAGACAAAATATATATATTATGGTAAGCACAAAACTACAATTCCAAAGAACAATTCGTAGCCTATCCGGTCAGCCAATATTGAATGCCATTAACTCATCTATTAACCCTTTCATATTACCCATGATACGATATGACCATAGCTTTGATGTTTTCATCTTTGTGTTGTTTTGACACTCTCTTTTGTGTTATTTCTTTGTGTGTGTGAGTACAAGAGAGAAAGAGTGGAACTTCTTTGTTTGCACTTCCGTCCAAACCCTAGTCTTCATGGCATCTATGGTTTAACTCCTTCATATAGTTTTTTTTTGAATTCTCTCACAAACTCTCACAGCCATAAGCCCGGTGCTTTCCCGGCAAGATCGCAAATTTCTCGACAACGCAGTGACACTGTGACAGTGTGTGTGAGAGAGAGAAACTGGAGAGAGAGAGAGAGAGAGAGAGAGAGAGAGAGAGAGAGAGAGAGAGAGAGAAAGAGAGAGAGAGAGAGAGAGAGAGAGAGAGAGAGAGAGAGAGAGAGAGAGAAATGATGATGCAGCAACACGATATGATGTTCGTTCGATGTACCTGTAGAGCATGTGTGTACTGTCACCTGTGTGTGTGTGCGTGCACGACATTGCAAGAGTTATTGGCGAGCTCAATATTCATAATTTCGTACCTGCAGAGCGTGTGTGTGTGTGTGTGCGCATGTGCGCATGTGCGCAGTGCGCACGCTGCAACTTGCAAGAACTTCCGGCAACTCGATGAGCTTGAAGCCCTCGATGATATGCATGGAACTCATGGAAGATTTGAAGCGATCAACTGCAAGATGTGCACTGCTGTTCGTATTCGTGCGTGTATGCAAAATGAGAGAGAGAGAGAGAGAGAGAGAGAGAGGACCTGCTACAGTAGCTGCATGCAGTCCGTGCACACAGTGTGTTTATGCACGCTATAGGAGAGAGAGAGAGAGAGAGAGAGAGAGAGAGAGAGAGAGAGAACTGAGAGAAGCGACTAGGGGTATTGTACACCACGCGCATGTGTGTGTTTGTGTGTGTGTGTGTGTGTGTGTGTGTGTGAGAGAGAGAGAGAGAGAGAGAGAGAGAGAGAGAGAGAGAGGAGAAAGAAAGTTCAGAAAAAATCACTTTTCCAAACATACAAGATTCCTTTCCTTGAGTTTGCCAGGCGGAAATTTTAGAAAATTAGGGGCATTTGCCGAGTTTTACCACTATTTTTCTCTATTTTGGGGCGGAATTTCTTCTTTTCCCCTTGCCCTCCACCAGTATTTCTGAAAGTGAAAACGACACGCTTTTAAGTAGAGACACATTTTTCCCGAACAGTGAGAGAGTAGCTTACAAAATTCTCCAGGGCTCTTGGCGCATCCAGGCAACATTGCAGCTTTTCGTCGCTCGCACCAGAGAGAGAGGAAGAAGAAAATTGTTTTAACGTCATAGGATATTATCCCGAGAGAGAGAGAGAGAGAGAGAGAGAGAGAGAGAGAGAGAGAGAGAGAGAGAGAGAGAGAGAGAGAGAGAGAGAGAGAGAGAGAGAGAGAGAGAGAGAGAGAGCCCTCAAAACGAATTCCTTGGCTTCTCAATTGCTGGTGGAGTGTTGTAATTCTCCATGGCCACATTGACGCTCAAGGTTCTCCACTGATGGTCCAACATGTTTGGCCTACGGGTCCTCATTGCCCTTAATTATGAAAAGGAGGTAAAATAAGAGTACATAGAGGAAGAACTTCAAAACAAGAGTGAGTTCTTGCTTCAGGTTAAACACATCCACAAGAAGATCCCTATGCTCATCCAAAAGGGAAACTCTGTTTGCGAGTCTTTGGTCGTTTTGCAATACATTGAAGAAGTTTGACCCTCTCCCGGTCATGTATCCCTTTTTCTGACAATAAATACCACAGTGCAATCGCCCCTACTCTTGGGCAGACTTTGTTGACAAGAAGCTCTACAACACCAGAGCGCGGATTGTTCAAAGCTTCCAAGGAGAGAAGATAGGGCGAGGCCGGAAGGACTTTGTCGAGGCGCTCGAGACATTGGATGGAGCTCTCCACGATGTGTTTGTTGGAGTTCGGTTTTTTGGAGGGTAGAGAATAGGGTATGTGGACATTGCCTTGGCCCCCTTGCTCTGCCTTATGAGGCCTTGGGAGAGTTCAAGATCTGGGAAGCTGCTAGGTGCCTCCATTTGACAGTGGAAGGAGACTGTATTGGAGTGGCCACGTGTGAAGGAGGCATACCGAAAGAGGCTTCAGGCACCTTAATCTTAATTAGCCCAATATATATATATATATATATATATATATATATATATATATATATATATAGAGAGAGAGAGAGAGAGAGAGAGAGAGAGAGAGTGAGAGTACATGCTTACGGGTCATACCCTCAATTCTGCAACACACCCTTAAGTTCAATATGGTGCATAAAACATTTGCAAAGATAAGCAATTCAACGATCTATGTTTGCTTCCATTGCTATCAAGTTTCAAGGTGCCAATATCAGTTAAATACACTGATAAAATATATGTGCCTTATATGTAGAAAGAAAACATTTCAAAAAAAATTCACGTCAAAGATGGCATTTTATGATTAGATGCCATTTGTTTTTTAGCCGCAGCAACGCGCGGGTCACATACTAGTACTATATAATTGAGCTTAAAATTTTCAAGGAAGGAGAGGACATCCATATGTCACTCTCTCCTTCATTTCAAGAACCTTAAGGAACATTTGGTTTGAAATGTCAAAGTGAAGGGTAAATCAAGTCATTTTGGTTTGAAATGTAAAAGTGAAGGGTAAGTAGCAAGTCCAGTGATGGTAAAAAATAAAAAGAGTTAGTTTTGACTTCTTAGTTCTGTCAAAAAGTCACAATACTTAGGACTAACCCAGATGAAAACCTTGCTAATGAATGATGAACAACCACCTCCTTGCAACATAGAGATGAGAGAATAATGTCTTGAATGTAAGCATGCACGTCTTATACACTCATTGCTCCCCTCTCAATCTATGCAGCACTGCGGATTGCGCACCCGGAGGGCTCCAAACCTGGAGTGGATATCAGGATTCGGCTTCACACAGAGATTAATAAATTTTGAGGCGATAAGTTTGTGAATCTACTTGTGATTCGGGGAGGAGAGAGAGAGAGAGAGAGAGAGAGAGGAGCTTAACATTTGACAAGGTAGGCTAGAAGGCATGTGACTCTACACAAGACTGATATGGGCACAAAAATTTGCAATTATATTGTTAGTCAGAGGCTGTTGAAAAAGGATGTCATGCTTGGCACTTCCTTGGTTGATATGTAAGCCAAATGTGGAGTGCTTAAGAAAGCACAAAAGGAACTTGAGCAGCTTCTTGGCCGGAATGTCGCCTCTTGAGGGATATGTGCAACAAGAGCACGGCCAGAAATCTCTTTGTTGAAGTGAAGCAAGGGGATCTCTCCAGATGCAATCAATTACGAATGCATCTTGAAGGCATGTGGCTCTACGCAAGATACCGATATGGGCACAAAGATTCACCGTTATATTGTTAGTCATACATTATTGAAAGAGGATGTCGTTTTTGGCAATACCTAATGTGGTGCGCTTGAGAAAGCACAAAAAGTGCTTGAGGAGCTTCTTGTTTGGAATGTCACCTCTAGGAATGCATTGATTGCAGGATGTGTGCAACAAGAGCAAGGCTATTGAAGAAAGATGTCCTGCTTGGCACTGCCTTGGTCAATACATATGCCAAATATGGTGCAATTGAGAAAGCACAAAATGTGCTTCAGCAACTTCTTGGTCGGAATGTCACGTGTTGGAATGCACTGATTGCAGGATGTACGCAACAAGAGCACGGCCAGAAAGCTCTTGTTGAAGCGAAGCAAGGAGCTCTCTCCAAATGAAATCAGTTACCCATGCATCTTGAAGGCATGTGTCTCTATGCGAGATGTCGATATGGGCACAAAGATTCACCATTATATTGTTAGTTAGAGGCTGTTGAAAAGGATGTTGTGATTGGCACTGCCTAATGTGGTGTGCTTGAGAAAGCACAAAAAGTGCTTGATGAGCTTCTTGTTCGGAATGTCGAATCTTGGAATGCACTGATTGGGGGGTATGCGCAACAAGAGAAATGCCAGAAAGTTCTTTTGAAACCGAAGCGAGAGGCTCTCTCCAGATGCAATCAATTACACATGCATCTTGAAGGCATGTGGTTGTATGTAAGATGCTAATATGGGCACAAAGATTCACCATTATATTGTTAGTTAGGGGCTGTTGAAAAAGGATGTCGTGCCAAGGAAGATTTGGGCTTTTTCCAACAACTCCAAAGGCAAGGCCTCTCTCTAGATGCAATCAATTTTCCTTGCAGGCCTTCTTCACATGGGGGAGAGATTTCATGATGAGATTTTTAGTCAAGGGCTATTGAAGGAAGATGTCTTAATGGCGGTGCTTTGGTCGATACGAATGTCAAATGCAATATATGCCTATCATGGCTAGGAAAAATGAAGCTATGGCTGTTCACCTTAAAGCATGTGGCAAAACCTTCACATGGGCGAGACTATTCAGAATGAGATTGTCAACTAGGGTTTGCTAAAGGAAGATGTTGTGTGTAGCAATGCACTCACTGATAGTATCTCAAATGCAAGTGCCTCACAAAATAACAAATGGTCTCTATGCACATTCTATTCATGATCTCATCATTTGGACAACATTGATTGCAGAATATGTCCCACCATGGATGTGGCAAGTAGGCTCTAGGTTGTTTTCACAAGTACCAAAAAGAAGGCCTCTCTCAAAATAAAATCATATTTGTTTTCACCTCAAGGCATGTGGCTTTACACAAGACATTCATATGTGTAAGATAATTCACTATCAAATTGCTACTTAGGGGCCATCGTTCCAGAAAAATGTGCTTGACATTGCTTAGTTTGATATGTATGCCAAATGTGGTGCCCTCACAAAAAAAATTTAGTGGGCATCCTCTCTAGAAGGTCTTCATTTTTAATGCGTTGATTGCAAGATATGCCGAACATGGCTTTGACAAAGAAGCTATGGGCTATTTCACCGTGATATTAAGAGAAGAGATTTTGAGGCCTTTGGCAAAAACTTCAATTGGACATAAGGTGCTGATATGGGCACCAAAATTCAAAATTATATTGTTAGTCAGAGGCTACTAAAAAAAGATGTTGTACTTGGCCCTGTCGTGGTCAATATGTATGCCAAATATTGTGCGCTTGAGAAAGCACAAGTGGAATGTCGCCTCTTGGAATGCACAGATTGCATGATGTGCACAACAAGAGTAGGGCCAGAGAGCTCTAGGCTGTTTTCAGCAGCTGAGATGTTGTGCTTGGCAATGTCAGGCTGATATTTCTAGTCAAGAGTTGTTGTTAAAAAAAGATGTCGTGCTTGGAAATGCGTTCGTCAATATGTATGCCAACTGTGGATTACTTGAGAAAGCACAAAAAGTGCTTGAGGAGCTTCCTGTCTGGAATGTTGCCTCTTGGAACATGCTGATTGCGGGATGTTCACAACAAAAGCAGGGAGAGAAAGCTCCAGGTTGTTCTCAGTGGATGCAAAGTGAGGGCCTTTGTCCAGATGCAATCACCTATGCGTGCATCTTGAAGGCATGTGGATCTATGCAAGATGTTTATATCGGCTTACAAATTTTCTCTGATATGGGTATGGCAAAGTTGATCTGGTCTACTTTTACCTGATGCGAAGTGAGGTCTCTTGGAGTGCTCTGGGCTGCTTTAGACAAATGCAAAGCGAGGGTTTCTCATTTTAAGATTGTTGATAAGGGATTATTGGTGAAGAAATATCGTACTTGGTGGTGCTATGGTATGCCTATATGTCAAATGTGGTGCTCCCATGATAGCAAAAAAAGCTCTTGATAGACTTTCCCTCCAGAATGTCATCACTTCGAGTGCATCAATTGTTGCATATGCCCAACTTCATTGTGCCCAGGTAGCTTTGGAAGCGGATGCAAATGGAAGATTTTTCTCCATAGTACATTCACCTACACTAGCACCTTGAAGGCCAGTGGCCTTATGCAAGCTTGTTGACATGGGTCAGAGAATTAACAAGAAGATACCTGGCCCGAGGATGTTGGTAAAGGATGCCATGCTTGATAGTGCTTGGTTGATGTGATCGCTAGTCAATGGTTGTTGGAAGTACTATTTCATGCTTGGTCATGGTTTGATCGATATGTATACAAAATGTGTTGTCCTTACAATAGCACTAAAACGTCTTGAAGGGTATCATCTCTGGGATGTCATCTCTTGTAGCGGGTTAAGTGCAGGAGATGCCCAATCGTGCGAGGAAGTGCATTGGCGATAGACATTCAATCGTGCGGTGAGTAAGCATTATCATTTTTTTATTTTTGAAACTGGCAACACAGTTAATGAACGCACTAAAGTTGCATGCTGTCATGGGAATGGCACGTTCCCTCATATTATAAATATTGGGGAGGACTGTGGAAACTCCACCATGCAAGGAGACTTGCATGTTTTCTTTTTATTGAAACATAAAAATGAAACAACAAACAATTAATAACATTCATTCCTTATTGTTTTTTGCGAGGTGTCCCTTTGAAGCACTACGATGGGTATCCTATTTTTGTGAGGTACACCTCTGAACCACACAATTGGTATCCAGAAACTCTCAGGTAAAGAAACCTAACACGCTTTCATTACAAATCTCTCTCTCTCTCTCTCTCTCTCTCTCTCTCTCTCTCTCTCTCAGCTTCATTTTGATGTCTCTCCTCCCAATTAATAAATATCTTAAGAAATAATTAATAACATCAATTAATCGTTTTTTTTTTTCAATTGAGAAGTGTTGAAATGGCATACATAGTTTCCAATAATTTTGCTCAATCTCAATTCGATGCAAAGGCATCTAACGAAGCGCTCTAGTTATAAGAGAGAGGCAGAAAGAAAGAGGGGTCTTAACCCTCCACCCTCCAGCATTGAGTAACCTACAATGCTATCCTAGAGAGAGAGAGAGAGAGAGAGAGAGAGAGAGAGAGAGAGAGGGAGGGAGGAAGGAGAGAGTGTGTAACGCTTAAGACAGAAACCAAGGTGTGACTTTTCATGATTTTTAGAGCACCTTCAATAAAACTGGCCTGCCCATTGTGAATAAACACAAATTTAGGAAATTAGAGACATATTCAAGTCCCAATTTTTGAATTTTTAATGAAGAAAAAATCTTTTTTTGGAGATTTTTCAAAGGAAATCACGTGTCATATGCAAACTGACTTAATATATTGGTCTTATTTGTGTTATTTAAAGGTGTTTGTTCTATTCAAATGGGTGGTAGGTGATGTAATAAAGATCAATTTATGATGAGTAGAGGTCAATGCTTGACCTTTTTTTAAAATAATTTCATAAACATAATCTCCTGTAATGACAATTTTGCGGGACAAAAACTTAGAGCTTAGACAAGGAGTGGTTTTGTGGAGAAGTAAAAGATACTTTTTGTCTTGTTTAAAGAAATGAAATCAAATAATTTATCACGGTGCCTTCCTAATGGGCCTAAGAAGTTTGCAAATGATTTTCATTTTTCTTGCATGAAAGAAAATAATAAACCCTCAGCCTTTTAAAAAAAACCCATAAATCAAAGTAGAGAAATATGCAAAAGGTTCAATAGTAAACCCTCAGCCTTAAAAAAACCCTATAAATAAACGTAGAGAAATATCCAAAAGGTTCGAGCCTTGATAGCTTTCTACATATGGAGTATGTATGAGACTTGAACTTAAGCTCAAACCTTGATAGCATTCAAGGCATATAAGTATGAGGCTCGAACTTAAGTTCGAGCCTTCATGGGGTTTTTAAGTACAAAGTCAGTGTGGGGCTCTAAGTTTACCTTGAGACTCCGGCCTTGCTAGATAAAGATATGATACAATGCATGAGATTTGAACTGAAACTAGATATATAATCCGTATGAGGTTTGGATTTAAGTTCAACTCCTAACTGTAGACTTAAGATCACGCTCAAACTTAAGTTCGAGCTAAACAAAAGAGAGAGAGAGAGAGAGAGAGAGAGAGAGAGAGAGAGAGAGAGAGCGCCAAATGGACATTGATGCCTCCAAACCGCACCTAGAAAACACTCATCCTCCCATTGCATCTGCCATGGCGACTGCACCCAAAGACATCACCCAAAGACAGCCACCTTGCTCTATTGATCAGCGCCATTGAGAGGCTAAGTTGATGACAACCATGTGTGGAGTTAGACAACCCGATCAACATCACTGTAGATCTAAGTGGATTGCCAACCTGCTTCAATATTATGGATTCCACTTATCAACGAAGGCTACCAACTACAACCCTACCTCGGCCAGGTGAGCCTACTTCCTTAAGATTTCGTGTTCAGTTAACAGAACAAAAGCATGTCGGCCATGCTTGGTGCAGGTTGAGATAGGTGAAAGAGCGCATCTACAACTACACACATGATTTCTTGCATAGTCTAGCAAACCACTGCTATGGCAGTGCATATGACCGACTAAAGCTATGCTTTAGGCAGTTAGTTAATGTCCGTTGGCACTTGTGAGTAGCTTCCTCCATTTTTTAGGACGGCGCATGAGCGGCAACAAGGCTTCAAGTAGCACCATCACAAGGCTTCCAGCGAAATCACCTCAAGTTAACAAGCGGCAACACAACAGATGGGCATGGATGCACAGATGGGGGCGTCAGCTTTCAAACTAAACCGACGTCACACAGTCGTCTATTTTGGCGAGTGTCTATTTTGAAATTTAAATTAAAGTGCAACATATTGTAAGGGCATTTGGATTTATTAGTTAGGATTTAATGTGCCAACAAAATTTTTGATGACCTGAATTTTAGGCTTTGTGTGCAACAATGACACCCTCCAATTCAAGTTTTTTACATGGAACCCTCTACGCTCCAACTCAAGCTCGAGCAAGCTAAGCCTACAAGTCGAGATTTCCTTTGGAGCATCCTCAAATTAGTGAACCTTGGGCTTTTTTTGTGCAACCATGATGTCCTCCAGCTCAAATTCGTGAATTGTGACCAAACTCAAGGTCAAGCAAGCTAATCCTGCAGCTTGAGATTTTCTTGAAATGTCTCGAGGGTGAAATTTGAGCATGCCAGCCGTTTCAATTGAAGGGTTTCTTGGAACATGAAATAAGTTCATTTCCATTTTAGAAAACCAACCCTTCATTGTGAGATTTGTTTTCGAGTATAAAGTCGCCCTCAAGCTCACGCTCAAGCATGGCCATCCTTTTCAGAATCATCTCGTTTTGGACTCAAGGAGAAAAATGTAGAAGAACCCAAGGCATCCAGTTGCAAGAATTTCTAGGTGTCATCGACCTATAATTTTGATACGAACTTTGAAGGATTGTGAACATGGTTGGTACAAACACAGATACTAGACTTATCTAGTGACACTCCTAACAATCTCAAGGTAGGAGGATGCATCTTTCAACATGCAAAAGCACTCTATGAAAAGCTATGGACATACAATGCATATTCTCCCACCATTCGTGTCTCACTCATAACTGAAGGCAACAAGTTAAATTGTCCCTAATTTGTGCATTTTTCCCCAAATTCCTAAATTGGTCTTAATATTATTCATGAGTCTTTTCAACATGATTACTGGCCATCTGAATATATTTGCTTTTGTTTGTGATGAGTGTCTTCAATCTCCAGAAAAAAATCAAAAAATGATGTTTTAAAAAATAACTTTTCCCTTTTTCATTAGCAAAAAGGGAAGACATCACTAAGGCCTCACCCCTTTGGGGTAGGCCAAAAAGGCAGAGAGAGAGAGAGAGAGAGAGAGAGAGATAGATTTTATTATCGTCCTCGGAGGTCAAATATGACCTATGGGACCAAAGTTACATGTGATGTAGTATGTGTATGGCTGATGAGTGACTCTCGATGCTCCAAAATTGTGGTGATGAGAGTCGCAATGGAGAGCCCACACTTTGTCTTGGAGAGGAAAGTATGTAGGTCTAAGCTATGGCTGAAAATGTGAGAGAAGAAAGTTCGGATGTGACCAAAAGCTGAGCACCCTAGTAGTATGTGGTACTCAGACTCTTGAACTTGCAGTGAGCATAATGTGCACAGTCGATTTGACTCTTCTCCATTGCCCCAACGCCCTATCTCGCATCAAAGGAAATGGGAGATAAGTCAAATGGTTGCGATAGTGTGTATCACTGGCAAGGGGATAGGCTCAAGCATGTAAGTGTGAGTACGGTTTCCTCTTTCAGCGAAGAACATGGTTTTGTAGTTGGGAGCAATATGGGTGGTGTAATGTATGAAGCATGACTCACCGGATTTCTCCCAAGCCGTAATACATTGGCACTATAGAAAATCTTCATTCACTCGGGAGTTAATTGAAGCATCATGTACCAAGTGTAATGCATCCCATCTCCCAAACCACTCCTTTATGTCTTGCATCCATCCCGTGCTCAAGATCTTGCTTTTATGCGTCTTTTGAACTTTTTTGCTTGCTTCCCATGCAATTGTAGGAAGTCAATGTGAGGGGTTTTGACACATATTTATCATGTACTCCACAACCCTTTCCATGCCCATAACCTCAATTGGAAGACATCCCGACTCAAGAAGTAGGAGCATGTATGGTGTTCGTGTCTTCACTTGGAAAAAGTTTGTAAGAAAACGCTTTTGGAAACTCTCAAACTCTTTCCAAGTAGACTTTGAGATGCTCCCGTCCCACACTTCAACTCCATAAAGAAGAACCAGTGTCACCAATGCATCAAAAAGATACTTCTTGAGAACCCAACACTTGATGTTTTTTGCATTACACATGTTCACAAATGCATAATATGCTCTCTTTCCCGCTTCCAAACAACCCATAGCACATTCATGCCACTTGTGATTGGACGGAACCTCAAGGCCAAGGTACTTAAAGCTCTCAACAACTTCAAGTGTCTCATTATTGTACACAATGCATGGCGTCTCCTTATGGTTGGTTTTCACAAGCATAACCTTTGTTTTGGATTCATTCACAATCAGCCCACTATGCAAGCAAAGTTCTCAAGGACAACAATAAGCTTTTGTGCATATTCTAAAGTGTGTGCTAGAAGCACTACATCATCCGCATACAACAAAAGCATGATTACCGCATTGCAAATAGTGACCTCTTCAATACCTTCTTCTTGCATAAAGTCAAGTACCATTTGTTCCAATTCATCGATGCATAGATCAAAGAGAGTTGGTGACAACGGACATCCTTGTTTAACCCCAATAGTGCTTACAATTTTTTTTGAAATTTCTCTTCCCATGGGCAATTGACAAATCACCTTCTCATAGATTCGAGAAACCGCAAGCATAAACTCACTTGGCACTTTGAGTTCTTCCATCCTTCTCCACAAATTGTTATGGGGAATCATATCAAAGGCTTTCTTAAAGTCCACAAAAAAACAATACAATCACTTGCCTTTCAACCGACTTTCCTCCATGAGGACATGAAGAGTGACAAGATGATCAATGGTGCTATGGCATCGACAGAAACCTGCTTGTCCCTTTGCATGCTTGTCATTATCTTCAGCCCAATCTCTCAATTTCATCTCCATTATGTACCCAAATAACTTTTCCATAAGAGACCCAATCATTATAGTCTGGTAGTTGTTTACATCCCCTCCTTTATGCAAAGGCTTAATCCAATTAGTACTCCAATCATAAGGCATACCATGTTGAAGTTAAAGGTTCACACATCCACTCATGGGTAAAATCTCCCGTCCATTTGATCATCTCCGGCTTGATACCTTGAAAATCTCCCGCTTTGCGAGTGGCCAACTTTTCAAACCCACTACACATTAGGAAATGTTTGGACTCAAAAATGGGCCTTGTAAGAATTGTTGATGTGGCATAGCTTTCAAAAACTGGGTATTAGTAAATTTTTTTTGCAAATAAGATCCAAACTTCTCGGAGGTTGGATATTTAGAATCTACTCTTCAAATGCTATCTATTGATATATAGCATGCATGTATCGGACATTGCCTTCATGTAGATCTAGAAAATGGTGATTTTAGATTACCGTAACGGTAACAAAACCTGGCTGATTGAAAAAAAATGGCATAACTTTCATAGAAGTCATCCAAACTTTTCGGACCTTGGCTCTTTAGAATCCATTTTTCAAGAACTTTCCAATGATAGGTCATATCATGGGGTTCTAAGCAATATTTAGAGGGGTCTACTGGGTTGCTTTCTTTTGTACAACTTTGATGGCACTCTTAAAAGGCCAAAAAATAAGTTCAAAATTTTCCTAATGATACATCCTCAACAGTAAAAAAAGAGGGCATATATGGGAGTGAACCATAAAATGACATTTTTTCAGCATTTGCTTGCTCATATAATTGCCTATAATGTGTGTACATATCCACAAGACTCAAGTTACCAAAATTCTCAACCCGCTTTCCCCTCAAGTTTCTCCAAAATCTTTCACATGCATGTGCCTTTTCTTGGACTTGAAAAAGTTGTTGCTTTACTTTCCATCTTCTTCTCTTCTTCTGAATCAATGCCTTGTATGTATGCAAATGACTTTGATACTTATCTTTGTCCATAGTTGCATCAAGCTTTATCAAAGACTTTCGAGAATCTTGACATTCTTTATCAAACCACCTTTTGCGTGATCTATCTTTGTTAATACCATGGAGATGCTTTATAGCAAAGCATTCTTCGGCACAAGAAGAAACAACTTTCTTAAAAGCTTCCCATCTAGTTTCCAATGGTGCATCATATTGAAGCTTCTTCATTCATAATTTTTGCTCATCCATTTCAATGTACATTGGTGCCCATTTGAAATCCATACATAGTGATAATTTCTCTTTCCTTTGGCTGAAATTATCATGCTTAGTTGCTTCTCCACATGAAAGATCAATACATAATGTGTGATGGTTGGATTCCGGGTCCATTGGCCAAACATAAAACTCTTTATGCGATACATGATGGCTTCGGAGAGTAGCATATAGTCAATCACATTGTCCCCATTATGTCTCCTGCATGTAAATCCATTGGTTTCACTCCACAAAGATACACCATTGGCAATGACCATACCTGTGCTACTACACATGTTTAAAAGTAACTTTCCATAGTGATCCGGCTCTTTCTCATCCATTGAAGAACGATCATACAAGTGAACTTCCTCCAATTTCCTTGAAATGAATGGCATATCAAATTGTTGAGTATCATGTTGCAATGTTTTTGTGCGAGCATTCATATCGCCGAATACAATAACATCACCTTCACCTTTGAAATAAGCAATGTCCTCTTCTAAATCAAAAAATGGCTGATCTCTATCCATGCAAGCATAAAAGGGGAAATCATGATGAGAAATGTAGCAACCGGCTACAAAAATAGGTGTTCTTTTTGGTGTCATAATTTTCAGCCATACATAATGTTTGTACTTGTCATCTTTCACAATTGATACAAAATCTTTCAATCCTTTCTTAACCATATATGCTACCCCTGCTTGTCCTCTTCATTGCTTAAGATTATTTGACTACATCAATGAATGTACATTGTAATTCTCCAAGCTGTTAATCCTTTGTGTATCATGCTCCCAAGTTTCAACATGAAGTACAACATCGGCTTTGGTTGTTAGTTCATCAATGCCAACCCCCGCATTCCATGGGTATCCATTACAATTCCAAAACCATATTTTGAATTGTAACTCGGTCTCATAGTTCACGCATCCCTATTTGCTCAAGGGACTTGCCTCCTTCTTCGGCAAATTTCCTAATGAGAGATCTCCTTGTTTGGCATATTCTTTCCATCATATTCCTTGTGACGCATATTTTGTTGCTTAATAGTGAAATCTTCACATACGAAACATTTTGTATGCCTCAAATAGATCCAACTATTATCAAGGATAATCTTTTGCTTGGTCTCATCCGGCATGGTGTATACAATTGGCCATTCTCATGAGCAAGGAGCTCCTTGCTTCCCCGCTCTATCTGCTCCATAGACCATAACTCCGGACATGCCAAAGTGGGTTTTGAAGAAATCTTCGATAACAATGGCAAGAGAAGGAGGTGTCTCTAATTCCACGAATAACAATGTTCTTGGAACATCGCTCCCGTTCCTTCAACTCCTCCACATCCACATGCTCAACATTCTTTGTTTGAACCACGTCTTGCATGAGCATTAGGAAAATTTTGAACTCATTTTTGGGCCTTTTAAGAGTGCCACATCATCAAAGCTGTACAAAAGAAAGCAACCCGGTAGACCCCTCTAAATATTGCTTAGAACCCCATGATATGACCTATCATTGGAAAGTTCTTGAAAAATGGATTCTAAAGAGCCAAGGTCCGAAAATTTTTCTATGAAAGTTATGCCATTTTTTTTCAATCAGCCAGGTTTTGTTACCGTTACGGTAATTTAAAATCACCTTTTTCTAGATCTACATGAAGGCAATGTCCGATACATGCATGCTATATATCAATAGATAGCATTTGAAGAGTAGATTCTAAATATCCAACCTCCGACAAGTTTGGATCTTATTTGCAAAAAATTTACCGATCCCCACTTTTTGAAAGCTATGCCACATCAACAATTCTTACAAGGCCCATTTTTTAGTCCAAACTTTTCCTAATGTGAGGAATTGGAAACCTCATTGCTACCACATACATCAGCCCAAGACTTGTTTGTGCATAAATTTTTCATGTCGCATACATCCCGGCTCACGGTGTCAACTTTCTCCTCTTTCAATACATGGTCATGCTCTACTTTGTTCATCCGCTCCTTCAAAGCATTCAAGTCCACAAGAGAGCGTTTACATTCCTTGACTTCCTCTTCAAGTTGGATCATACGTGTTTTTTGCATCTCAAGTGTCCTGTTGAGATTCTTATTCTCAACCACAAGTACCCTTAGTGTGCCATTCTCCATTGTAAGTACTCGTAAGTCTTCGCCTTGTTTGTTTACGGTCTCTTGCAATGATACCAAGTATGTCATGATCATGGTTTCCGATGTCGTTGGTTGGGTGGTTGCGTTGCTATCTTCACACTTAGGAGATTTTGGATCATTTTCCACAATGGTTGTGGACCTTGTTGAAGAAGAAGAACCCTTGCGAGTGCCGGATGACATTGTATGTAAAATAAGAGATGAGAGTCAATTTTTCTGAACTTGTTCACTTCGAAAATGTTGTTACAGAAATGGCTTACATAACTCCAAAAATTTCTCTCTTTACATCAATGTCTAGAGGTCTTTGTGCTCTTTCATTGAGGCTATAGATCACCCAAATTGGAGTTCGGATGAAGAAGTTATGATCAAAAGAGTGAACTGCTGTCTACTAGGCCAAAAAACGCCTGCGTTTTTTGTTGGAGAGAGAGATGAAGAGAGAGAGAGAGAGAGAGAGAGAGAGAGAGAGAGAGAGAGAGAGAGAGAGAGAGAGAGAGAGAGAGAGAGATTACACCAATACACATCACTAAAGAGAGATATTCTAAACAAAAAAAGTTTGATCTTGAAAATTTAAAAGTTACATTATTGCCAAAAAGGCTATGGAATTTGTCTACATAGCACTCTTAGTCATGTTATTTCAACAAGATCAAGATATTTAGCTGGAGCTCGACACACTTCTCTTAAATCTATTTTTTGAACCCAACTTAAGTGAATCCGTTTGTAGAAGGCAAGGACAGCTCCAACAGGTAGGAACTGTCTCTGGGGAAGCCGAATAGTGGATCAGTCACACATTAGTAATTATCACGGCAATTACTATAGTAAGTTCTAAAAGGCTATAAATAGGACCCATTAAATTGTAGTCGGGCTTCTTGCTTCTTACTTCTTAGTTGAGCCTTCCAAGTATTTTTTGAGATACAATCTCTTCGCCTATAATTTCATCTTGTAATCGTTACTGCTGCTGTAATCATTGGAGGTTCTCATTGGAGGTTCAATCCATTATATCTTGTACTGGTTGTTCCTAAACTGTGAATCTGAAACTACAAACAATTTTCCAGTTGTCCAGTCTATATCTCATTTTAGTATACTATTTTAGTTCAAATAACTATTTCAGTCTAGTCTCTAGTCTCTTTTCCAGTATCATCAACTGAACTGACGACTTACCAGTATCTCTAAATTTTAACATTGGAATCAGCTATTTGAAGAGATCAGCTCCAATTCCATTTTGGCGACCATGGTGGGACACGCCGTTTACTTGTTGATTAAAAGACTCTTCTCCCAATTAGAATTTTCAGCTGTAATGATGGCACCCAAAACCAGTCGTGGTCGAAAACCATCACATTGTGTTGATCCTGTCCCTTAGGAATCAAAACGTGATTCTGACCCTAAGAAGGACCCGGTGACTGAGATTGAGGCTAAGGAGGAGCACAATCATGCTGATGAGGCCAAGGACTCTCAGCACTTCAGTTAGTCCAGAAGGATAAGGGATGAGCGGGAAGTACGCAAGGCCACGAGTTCTCAGACCACACAGAGGGATGATGGGGCCAAAGGCAGCAAGGGTAGTTGTCACAGTTCCAGTAGCAAAGCCATAGAAGAGATAGAAACTGAAACTGACAAAGAAATTGATTGCGATGCTGATATAGACCATTACAAGAAGTCCTCATGGTGGAGTCAGATTCCTAAGGTCAAAAGAGGCAAAGAAGGGGCTGACCAACATGATTATACCTCTTCATTAAAAATCTCTTTCCCAGTGTTCAAAGGTGGGAAGAAAGATGATCTAGATGTTGATATCCAAGATTTTGAACAATATGGTGAGTTGAAAAATATTGATGAAGATAACTAGGGTGAATACTTTCCTCAAACATTAAAGGATGTAGCAAAAAAATGGTACTATTATTTCCCAGCTTGCCAACTTAGATCATACAACAAAAAGCTCAAAGCTTCCAGACTGGAATATTCAGACAAAAGAGGTGATGAGGACATACTGGATAAGATAAAGCAAGGAAAATTATCAGTCAAGAGTTATGTTGAGAGATACCCCTCCCCAAGGGTCTATGCACAAAATATACAATTTACACATTTATACAATTTCAATATACATCAGAGTTGCGGAAGCATTTGCATAGGGGAGGAGTTCTCAGCGCCTGACCAAGCATGGAGTTTAGGCCATGATCCGGACTGCATCCAGAGGTACCTAGCGACTAGTGCTACCCCTGAATGGGTGTTATGAATGAAAGCGTACTCAAGAAAAATATAACATTGTGGAGGGTGAATATATGTGTACACCGCATTGCGGGAAGAGAGAGAGAGAGAGAGAGAATATAGTGGATGGTGAATTAGAGTGCATAGAGACATGAGAAGATGACAACAGAGAATATTTAAATGCCCATATAAATGGAACATGCAACCATGTATTAATGCAATGACAAAATTTGGGTATACCATAATATCAATAATATTATGACAAAATAACTAGCAGAGCACCGGACCCTGTGTAGGGATCGACCGGTCCACCCATCCACTTCCGCTCTACTACGGACAGAGAGAACTTCACTTCTTCGAGAGCGAGCCAGAACACCTCCATCCTACCTGAGTCAGACATAGGTGAGACCGCTTCGCCTCCCTCCATGAACCCGAGCTCTGAAAGGATCCCAAATACCAGCAGATGGTAGGGTATCAACACTAACCATACCAGTTTAGGCGCCCGTCTCCTCGATGCCCAGCACCAGGTGTTTAGGCAAAGCCAACGCAAGATCCTCGACGCGTTAGCTGTGTAGGTAATTCAACCCCCGATGCACTAACCGTGTAGATGAGCCTAACAAAGCCCTAGGTCAGCGACCCTTTAGTCTACGGCTAAGAGATGTAGGTGATCCTAGTCTTGTAGCGATGCTGTCATGAGAAACATAGCACATGAGTCCAATCACAATAGCACTTCCAGGATGCACAAACAATCCTTTTCCAAATAGTTAGAATGTACAGGGTCTCTACCCTTACACGTCTACCATAAGCCATCTTGATCACTTCATGATTCAATCCAAAAACCATAATCTATAAACCATAATCCAATCACATCACACGGATGAGCTCTCCACCCTACTTGGGTGAGGCACGACCAATCGTGCATAACCACACATGGCTGCAAAAATTTCTGCAGCATAACCCAATCTAGAAAAAAAAACTATAAGCCACACAGGCTTCCACCATAAAATATCAACCATAATCCATGAGGGAATCTCAACCCTTAACCATAAATCATAATCACACTGAACCAACTCCCACACTTGGAGTTTGACATATCCCTTGCCAATCAATCGTAGTCTACACACATGTGACCCTTAAGATGCGATTTTTTCATGCATAAAAAGAGTCTAATCAGCGACCAGTGACTAATCATGATATAAAAATCCAAATTTTGACAACATTCAACTATGCAAAGTTGATGCATCACATATGCACTTCACCACTCTAGCACATAGAGCTAGTTTTTGACCTAGAAAGGTGGAAAGCAATCATAACCATGCATATGAGGCATCCACATCAATCCATGAGTCCCCATACATCATTTGATATCATTCCAACACCATAAACATGATGCGAAACAACTCTGACCCGACCTTAAGGTCAACCATAAACCATAACTTCACACATGTGGAAAAACACTTTTTTGACATTTTTGGGAGCATGCAAAACATGCAAATAAAAGTGTTTGACCTCAACCCAATGCATCAAGTTCAGCTCTATAATGTAGACTATTAGTCCATCACGTCACTTTGACCATATGATACTCACACAACAAACGGTAACCCCAAAAGAAAGTCACTTTATTCATATCTACCTATGCGGTTCGGAATGTTTAACCTTATACTCTCGTGTAAGTTTAGGGCCATCTAATAATGAAAATAAACTCATGAAAACAAACCATAAAACATATCAATACGGCTCGGTTAACTCACGACGTCATATGGTATCCCCCTTTAATAGCACTCATACGCATGTAGGTAAAACTGATAATAGAATGATTAATAACTCGCATTCCCGAAGTGATAACGGAGACCTAAATTCATTTATCATCAAGTTTCATGAAGATTTCAATTGGTTAAGTGGGTTTTCCCATCCAATGAATCTATATAGTAGTTCCTTAAGGAGTCTAGAGTCAAAAAATTTGGTTAAGTATAGTGGGCAACAATCTATTTTTTTGACCATATCTCTTAGCTCGTGCGTGTTTTCCAGATGACACATAAGACAGAAAATGTTCTAAATGATGTTTTTTATCTATGGTATAAAGGGTTCGGGCTGATTCATAACAGTTTGTGATTTATGACCAAATTAATATTTCTACCGCTTCTATGACGTGAAACGAAAATCACTTCTTTATGCACGTGGGTGACCATAACGCATCAAGTGCATAAATCAACGTGTAAAACATGATGAAATAATCATGAGACAACCTTGTATGTACTTGATTAATCCATACATGCACTCGTATGCAAAAAAACAATCATCGAGAGGGTGACTACGCAGAAAGACGACAGAGAGAGAGAGAGAGAGAGAGAGAGAGAGAGAGAGAGAGAGAGAGAGAGAGATGATGACTATGGAGTTTATGGTTTCTCACCGTGCTTTAGAATCGATTTGGGGTTGTTGAAAGGATTCTACACAGAGGTATCCTCCACGAAGACTTCCGGAGAGCGCGTACACCGTGAAAGGACAGAGAAGATAATAAGCAAATAGAGAGAGAGTATCCTTCTTCTTCTTCTTCACAAGAGAGAAGAGTTTATGGAGATGGTGATGAGAAGCTTGCACCACTCCGTATAATAGGTAAGTAATTTTGACGTCAAGGCAAGAGAGCTTCCGCGTCTAAGAGTGTATCTATATCCCTCAAAGTGAAAGAAGAGAGGTCTTTATATAGGCTCTCAAGGACAAAAGCACTAGCTAAGAATAGAGTGAGCAAGGAGAGACAAGGTCGCGCATGTTCGTAGTTTTTTTTTTCGAGGACACGGATTTTGACGCACAATTTAGAGACTCTAAGAAGAAGATTGGCTTCCAAGAAAAGAGTTCTAAACTAAGCTCCTCCTCTCTTTTTTAAAAAAGACTCTTTCTTTCTAAAAACAAGCCTTTGCTTTTGGTGGTCAACTCTTCCACTTACCATTCAATTTTTACATTAAATTTGACCATCCAAACAGTAATAAAAACCGTAGCCAAACTACGCCACACCTTAATATCCCGACATAATTATGACTTTCCAATGCTGTCAATCAAAATTCAACGAAATAGATATTGAAAGTTATTTTTCTTATTTTTAAAAGAGACCCAAAAATTGGGGATCTTACATCCTCCCACACTTGAAAAATTCGAGTGTCCTCACCTCGACATGAAGTCTGGATAATTTAGTCTCATTACATCGTCACATTCCCAAGTGGCATCTTCCTGAGGATACGTTGACCATTTAACAAGGTATTCAATAATGGTCCGATTACGTAGAGGCTTGATCCTACTCTGAAATATTTCTTCGGGATATACTTCAAAAGTTCCTTCGGTGGATGTAGATAATAAAGAATCATCAAGAATATGTTGTGGATCAGGTACATACTTCTTGAGTAAGCTGACGTGAGAAACATCATGTACCTTTATGTGTGGTGGTAACAAGAGTCTGTAATCTTGGTTATTAATTCGTTTTGTGATTACAAAAGGTCCACAATATCTTGCACTTAGCTTCTTACACTTACCCATTGATAAAGAACTACGTTTGGGTTTCACCCTCAAGAATACCATATCCCCTTCTTCAAAAAGTCTGGTAGATCATTTTGGATCAGTGTAACTCTTCTGTCTATCTTGAGCAGTCTTAATATCTTGCCGTATAAGGTCGGTTTGTAGTTGCATTTCATCCAGCATTTATTTTTATGCTTGAACTCGTATAAGAGGGTCTATCCATTTGAGTGGAGTAAGACACTCTTGTCCATACAATGCTTGAAAAGGAGACATTCCAATTGAGCGTTGGAATGATGAGTTACATGAAAATTCAACCAAATACAAATACCTGGTCCATTTAATATGTTCATGTATACAATAAGCTCTCAACATGTCTTCAATGATTTGATTTGTTTTTTCTGTCTGTCCATTAGTTTAAGGATGATGATCAATACTAAAGGCTAAATGGGTTTTTGTAGCTGTAAAATAACGCCTTTCAAAAATTAGACGTGAACTTTGCATCACGATCAGAGATTATCCTTCGAGGTAGACCATGATACATGAAAACGCCTTTCATGAAGACTTGAGCTATGTCCTTAGCTGTAAATGTTGTCTTGACTGGAAATAAATGGGTCATTTTTGTAAGCATATCAACAACTACAAAAATAGAGTCATATCCCAGAGATATAGGAAGTCCTGTAATAAAATCCATAGATATGCATTCCCACTTCATTTGTGGAGCAGCAATAGGTTGAAGCTTACCAGGATATCTAATTCGTTCAGCTTTAATATGTTGACATGTTAAACATCTTGTAACATAGTTCAACACATTGCGCTTTAGTCCTGGTCAAAAGAAACTCTTTCTTACAGTAGAGTAAGTCTTAATGTATCTTGGATGTCCTGCTATAGGTATATCATGAGATTCTTGTAATATCTGAACTTTGAATTCAGCTTGATTTGGAATACAAAGACGATTACCAAAGTAAAGGTCATCAGCTTCAACATGAAAGCCTTTGATTTGCCTTTCCTGTTTCTTTATGCAATTATTTAGGTTTATCAAGTATTGGATTCTTAAGTAATACGGGTCATTAGTCATACCTTCTCGAATAAGGTCAATTAGAGAAGTAGTAGAAGTTGTGACAGCCGCTACCGTACTCTTCTTGCTTAGGCATCGGCCACCAAATTTTCTTTCCCAGGTTTATACTCGATTCCAAAATCATATTCGCATAACAACTCCTCCATCTTCTTTGTTGCATATTAAGATCAGGTTGGTGCTGGAATTAGGGTTGCAGAGAAACACACATAGCTTGGAGAAGACGAAGGAAGCTGAAGGCACACAATAGGAGTGTATTAATTAGTGTGCAATGGAAAGATAGATAGCCCTAGAGTGATGGGTGTATATAAAATGCACGGGGGAAAAAACCTCCTAAAGAGGAAAAAAATGCCCCGGCGGTCCTAGTGTGTTCACACACATCACTACCACATGTATATGGTAAAAAATCCCCCCTGGAGTGATGTGGTGAACGAGATCTGGCACATGAGTAAAGGGAAGTGCCATGCCCTGAGGACAGGCTCTGATACCAGACCGCCGTGGCATTTTTTCCCTCTTTAGGAGGTTTTTTCCCTCGTGCATTGTATATACGCCCATCACTCTAGGGCTATCTATCTTTCTATTGCACACTAAGTAATACACTCTCTATTGTGTGCCTTGAGCTTCCTTCGTCTTCTCCAAGCTGTGTGTGTTTCTCTGCAACCCTAATTCCAACAATTGGTATCAGAGCAGGTCACGTCCTCCCGGGCTTAGTCGCCAGCTGCTCCAGCACACGCCTGCTCACTTTCTCCGATTTTAGTGAGCTTTGGCGAGCGTTCGCAGGTCGAAATTTTTTTTGGGAAAGCTCGAAGAGCTAGGTCTGCTCAGAATTTTGATTTGGGCTCATTTCGACCTCCGTTTCCACTATAGGCAGTACTTCACAGGCTATTTCGTCACTTTGTGCAGAATTTCTGTCAATGTCGTTTTCTGCATAACAGATGCCTTATAGTCTTCTACTGTTTGTGCTATATAGCACAGGTTGTTCCCGCTCCGTTTCTTCTATTTTCGGGCAATTTTCACATCAGGTGCAGCATTTACCATGGCTGACAACAACAACACAGATGTGTTCAAGATGTTTGCTGCTGAGGACAGGTTGGACGGGGACAACTACCCTATGTGGGCTTATATGATGCAACATGTTCTTGTGTCAAAGGGTGTTTGGAACATTGTGCAGGGCATTGATGTACGTCCTGGTTCTGAGGATGTAGGCGATGTTGAGGATGTTGCAGGTCTTGCTGCAAGGATTGCAGCTGTTAGAGTTGTTTTGCCTACGGCAGAACAAGCTCGTTGGGATGTTAAGGATGCGCAGGCTCATGCATTGATTGCATTGTCTGTGAAGCACACCATTGTTCCTCACATCCGTTCAGCAAAATATGCAAAACAGGCTTGGGATATTTTAGCAGGTCTTTATGCAAGCCGCAATGAGGCTAAAATTGCTTTGCTGAGTAAAGAGGTGGAGTCGAAGATTATGCATGAGGAAGATGATATGGAAACTTTCCTTGCTAGTGTCAAGGATATCAATGAGCAGCTTATTTCAGCAGGTGAAGTCATTTCAGACAGTTCCCTTGTGCAGACTGTTCTTGATGCCTTACCAGATTCCTACCAGACTTTTGCTAGTACTTGGAGACTGATGACCCAAGGAAATCCAGAAGTTGTCAAGTTTGATGCATTATGCACATTGCTGTTGCAAGAGTCACTGTCCAGAAAAAACAGGACTAGACAGCGTGCAGTTGAACAGGCTTTTATTGCTTCTCAAAGAAAGGGTGGTAACAGTAATGCAGCCACTTCTTATGGTTCTGCTGCAAGTGGCAAAAATTATGTTCCTAATGCTTCTGCTGGCAGTACTTTGTCTGGCAATTCTGATGATAAGGGCAAAAAGAAGATGCGTTGCCATTATTGTAAAACCAATGATCACTTGATCAAGTTGTGTCCTAAGTTGAAGGCCAAAGAGGCTAAGAAGAAAGAGGGTGGTTCCACTACAAATGTAGCCATTGTTGAGTCTTCTGTGAAAGGAGATTGTGTTGCTGATGTTGATGCAGAATGGGCTTTTAGCACAGAGTGCACTTACAATCCTACTGTCCATGATGCATGCTTGTCAGTTGCTGCAAATTCACATGTGTGGTATTTCGACAGTGGTGCTACTAAGAACATTACCTCACATCGTGAATTGTTTACCTCTCTCGAGTCTGTCCCTCATGGGAATACAGTCACTTGTGCCAACAACGCCTCTTATCCAGTTCAGGGAGTTGGAAAGATTGTGCTCACTGCTGCTAATGGCAGTTCCTTCACACTTGTTGATGCACTTTATGTACCTGGGATCAAGAAGAATCTCTTGTCTGTATCCGCACTTGCTAGACTTGGACTTGTAGTCAAATTTGTGGATGAGAGATGTACTGTTCATGATCTCAGTTTTGGTGATGAAATTGTTGCATCTGGGCTTTTGTGTCGTGGGCTGTATAAGCTTACTTTGTATGACAAGTGTGGACAAAATTTTGCAAATGTTGTTGCAGATTCAAGGGCTATTTCAGATGCAAAACTTTGGCATGCACGTTTTGGTCAACTGAATTTTGCCAGTTTGCTGCGTTTGCAGAAATCTGATATGGTTGCTTCTTTGCCGCCTCTTGAAGCACCTGTCAAACATGTTTGTGAAGGCTGTATTTTGGGTAAGATGCAGCGTTCTAAGTTTCCAAAGGATGGTTCAGTTCGGGCCACATGCAGGTTGCAGCTTGTGCATAGTGATGTTTGTGGGCCCATGCAAAATCCGTCCTTGGGCAATTACCTGTACTTCGTGACTTTCATTGATGATTACTCCAGGCATGCATGGGTATTTCCGCTTAAAGCGAAGTTCGAAGTTTTTATGTGCTTCAAACAATTTCTGGCTATGGCTGAAAATGTCTCGAAATGTACTATGGGAACCCTCCGTTCAGATCGAGGGGGGGAGTATATGTCTCATGAATTTAATGCATTTCTGGCTAGTCGTGGGATAAAACACCATTGTATAGTGCCTTATACACCTCAGCAAAATGGTGTTGCTGAGAGGAAAAACAGGTCACTGACGGAAATGGCACGATCTATGGTCAAAAGTCAAGCTTTGCCGCATTCTTTTTGGCTTGAGGCCATCATGTGTGCCACTTATGTACTTAACAGGTGTCCTACGAAAGCTTTGCAGTCTATTACTCCATATGAAGCATGGCATGATAGAAAAACTTCTATTGAGCACATGCGTGTTTTTGGCTGTTTGGCATATGCTTTGGTTCCACAAGTGCAACGCAGAAAATTGGATGATAAGGCTGTCAAATGTATTTTTGTTGGTTATAGTGCTGAAAGAAAAGGTTACAGGTTGTATCATTCGCAAACAAAACGTATTCTGGTTTCTCGGGATGTAGTGTTTGTGGAAGATTCTGTTCAGCCCTTGCTGTCATGTACTAGAGATAGTAATGTAAGCTCACATGACATTTATGACACTTTGTTGCCTCTTTTCAGTGGTGGAAATACGAATGTAAGTTCCAATGAGGCAAATGTACAGCCTATGGGGGTTTCTGAAAATGTTTTAGATCAGCCTATTACTGATGCAGATGTACATGATGTACTTGATGAGGAAAGGGCTGAAAATGAGCAGGCTAGAGGTATGCCAAAATGGCTGGTGCACACTTTTCGTGACAGTAAATTGGATGCACCTTTGTCTAGTCGTACTCGTTCAGGCTCTCGCCATGCATCTTATGCATCAGATTGTTATGCTTTGGCTGTGTCTAGCTTACATGATATTGAGGAGCCTCTGACTTTTGATGAAGCACAAAATTCAGAAAATTGGATGGCTACCATGCAATCAGAATATGATGCACTTATAGAAAATGACACATGGACCTTATGTGATTTGCCTCCTGGCAAAAAGGCCATTGGTACAAAGTGGGTTTACAAGTTGAAACGCAAACTGGATGGTGAGATCGATCGCCATAAAGCTCGACTTGTTGCAAAGGGTTATGCACAACAAAAAGGCATAGATTATGAAGAGACTTTTGCTCCCACTTGTCGTATGACTACTGCACGTTTTCTATATGCATTGGCAACTCATTTTGGTTGGGATGTACATCAATCAGACATTGTTACTGCTTTCTTGAATGGTGACATATTTGAGGAAGTTTATGTAACGCAGCCTCGCGGTTTTGTCACAAAAGGACAAGAGGACAAAGTGCGCAAATGTAACAAGGCTTTGTATGGGTTGAAGCAATCTCCTCGTGCTTGGTATGAGAAAGCTGACACTCATTTGGTCAAACAAGGCTTTCGTAACAGTCCAACAGAAAGCACATTGTATGTAAAGCGTGAGGGTGATGTATTTCTCATCGTGGTTCTTTATGTTGATGATTTGATGATCACTGGACCAAATGAGAGACATATTGCTGAATTTAAGGCTGATTTGAATGCTACTTTCAAAATGGAAAGATAGATAGCCCTAGAGTGATGGGCATATATACAATGCACGGGGGAAAAACCTCCTAAAGACGGAAAAAATGCCCCGGCGGTCGTAGTGTGTTCACACACATCACTACCACATGTATATGGTAACAGTTGGGTATAGATCCACTTCAGGCTTCTATGGTCGGTATGTAGTTCAAATCTTCTTCGAAGAATGTCGCCATACTTTAAGAGCATGCACAACGGCTAGTAATTCCAAGTCAATGTGTAGGATAATTCAACTCATGTATACGTAACTTACGAGATTCATAAGCTACTGGTTTTCCTTCTTGAGACAGAACCCCACCAATTGTTTGTCCACTTGCATCAGTGAGCACAGTGAATGCCTTTGAGAAGTTTAGAAGCTGTACTATTGGAGCATTCACCAAAGCTTCTTTGAGTTTCTCAAAACTAGCTTGAGCACGTTCATTCCAAGTAAACATTTTTGCTTTCTTAAGCGTATTAATCAATGGAGATGCAATCTTAGCGTAACCTTCAATAGATGTGCGATACGATCCCGTCAAACCAAGAAAGCCACGTACTTCTCGTAATGATTTCGGTACGGGCCAAGATTTGACAGCTTCGATCTTACTTGGGTCAGTAGAAACAACATCTTTGGATACAATAAATCCCAAATATTCCACCTTGTCAGTGAAGAAGGTGCATTTGCTATGTTTGGCATAAAGTTGATTTTGATGAAGAAGTTCAAGTACTCGCCACACATGTTGTTTGTGTTCTTCTCTGTTTCTTCAGTAAACCAGGATATCATCAAAAAAGGATAAGAACAAAATCATCAAGATGTTCTTGAAACACGTCGGTCATAAGACGATTAAAAATTGCAAGAGTGTTAGTAAGTTCAAAAGGCATAACTGTAAATTCATAATGCCCAAAACGAGTATTAAATCCGGTCTTTGGTATGTCCTCCTCCTTGATTTGAATTTGGTAATACCCTGACCTAAGATTAATCTTGGTGAAGATAGAAGATCCATTTAATCGATAAAGCAATTCGTCAATCCTTGGTATTGCTTACTTATTCTTAACTGTTACTTGGTTCAATCCATGATAATCAATACAAAGAGGTATAGTACCATCCTTCTTCCTATTAAAGATAAGAGGAGTACCCCATGGAGAAACACTAGGTTGAATGAAGCCTTGTTTAAGAAGTCGTGTTAATTGCTCCATCCTTGAGTTCCGCAGATTCGGGTACTAACATCTTGTAAGGTCTATGAGCAACTTGTTAAGTATGGATCCTGATTTACCCTTGTAATTTTCTGCGATAAAAGTGCACATTTGTAAGGCCCCCATTATGAGGAAAAGCCATTGTGCGTGAAGAAAAATCACTCACCGGAAACCAAAATTTTCACGGACAAGAATCAGGGACAACTTTAGAGGCCTCGGGGGCGGAGGCCCCCTCGACTTTTTTTTTGGCGGAATATTCCTTTTCGCCGGAATATTATGGTCGGACGGCGGCCGGAAAGTGATCGGAAAACAACCGATCGGTTGGCCGGTGGTCGAATTCAAAAGTGGACTTGTCTTCTCAAGGGCAGCCACACATGGGCGGATTGGAGGGTCCGATTTGGACTTATTCGCACAAGGGCGGCTACACATGGCTGTCTCTCATAAGAGAGGGCAACCCTTTTGGCCTATAAAAGGAGGCCATTTCTACACACATTTCATAGTGTGAAGTTGACGCAACAAGGTGAGTGTGAGGTGGTGAGAGTGAAGCAAGGCGGGAGCTCTATCAAGGGTTTAATCCCTTTGTAAACTACTTCTTCTTTTGAAGTGCTAAAGCCATTGAGTGGCTGCTTTTCCGTGGACGTAGCCCACATTGGGTGAACCACATATATCGTGTGTACTCTCTCTCTCTCTCTACTCTATAATCTCTTGTGTGTGAAATCTATCTCTCTCCATTAAGTAATCTACTCAAAAATCTATTTAGCTACATATTATTTTTCGAACACAACTAGTTGAACTCCTGGAGTAAGCTCTATTGCATGATCAACATCAAGGCTTGGATGGTAGATGAGAAAGTTCTTCGGGAAATACATCATCAAACTCTGTTATCCATTCGGGTTCACGTGAATCTATCTTCTTCTCTTTAGGATTAAGCTTTACTGCGTAAATCCTCTCATTCTTCCTATGACTCTTCATAAGTTTGGTAAAGTTCACTAGTTTGAGCTTAGGCTTTTCCCGTTTCCCAGTAACTGTAACTCTAGCGTTATGATCATTTTGAAAAGTCAATGAAGCGTCTTTGCAATGTATGTGAGCATCGTTGGCTTTAAGCCAACCCATTCCTAGGATTCCATTGTAAATTTCAATGGGTAAGACTCTGAAGTTTGCAGAAGTATTATGACCATCCAAAGAAAAAGTCAATTTATCCCCCACTGAAGTAGAAGATCTAACCTTCCTACCCGTAGCTAATTCTATTGTAAGGTCTGTATCAGGGTGTTCATTCAGAATGAGGTTTCTGATGAACTTAGGAGATATGAAAGAATGTGTACTTCCTGAATCAACCAATAGGGTAAAATGGTTACCTTGATACTCCACTGGGGTTTGAATTACTGAAAATTGTTCATTCACTCCCTGAAGTTCAATTGCAGCATGAACATACGCGTTTGCCTGATTTCCTTCACCTCTAGTCCCTTGAGCTCTGTTGGCTTGAGGTCTTCCCTGAGGTCTTTGATTTCCTCCTCCTCCTGGACGAATTCGACGATTAACATTCCCATTGTTGTTATTGTTGACAGGCGGTCTGTTCCAAAAAAAAGGCGGATTACCTGGTCTAAAATTCCCTTGGTTTTGAGGCGGTCTCTGGTTTTGGTTAAAGTTTTGCTGATTGATTTCCTTTGAACTGCTGATGATATGGGTCTAAAGTTTCCATAATCCCGATTCAGATTGAAATTTCTATGTTCATAATTGTCCACCAATCCTGTGAAGCTTGAGTTGTTAAAGGGACAATCCCTAAATTGATGACCAAGATAAAACAAGTGTAGCATAAATGATCCTGTTTAGCTTTCATAGGTAATAAGTTCTCTCTTATTTGATGTGGAACTCCAGATCTTTGTTCCTCCTCTAGACGAGGTCTTTTGATTTCACGAACAGAAACAGGTTCTGGTTTCCTCTATTTCAATGGGTTTTCCTGCATCAAGGACATTTGCAAAATTGGTAAGAGAAGACTCTCGAGTCTAGTCTTCATAGGATTATATAGTCCTGACACGAATCGAGCTACCTTAACCTCATGAGTCATCCCTGCTGGAGCATACTTGACAAGGGTTAAGAAATGCTGGTAGTATGATTCCAGATCTCTTGTCCTTTGAGTACAATCAAGAAACTCATTCATACGGTTTGAATGATAAACTTTGTTTTGATAGTTCTTCTTAAGTTGTTTCTTAAGATAAATCTCAAGTTGCAGCATTAGGATCAACATTGTTCTCTGTGCAATGGTCTCTCCACCAACGCTTGGCTGTTTTTTCCAGTTTGAGCTTAGCGATGATAGCTTTGTTCAGTGCCGAAGAGTGAGCCAAATCAAAGTAGTCATCCATGCGCTCAATCCAATCTTCAAGAATCTTGACTACATCTTTGCCTTCCCCGCTAAAATTTCCAGGTTGAGACTTGCGAAGCATAGCGTCGATGTCTCTATTGATGATGGTGTGTTGAGGAACAATAGGCGTATTTGCATTAGCAGCAGCCGCATTTCCTTTAGGAGGCATGGTAACTTACTGCACCATATCAACCAAAGTCAATATGTAGCAAAATATTCTATTTCACTCGAAGTCCTTAAATCAAATAGAATAGACGTTTAAGATAAGATAAAAAGAAATTTGGAGAAAGAATAACGAATAAATCAATCAATTTTTGATACCACAAAACTTTGGGTTTTCAAAAGTCTACACGGTATCTCGGAAGTTTCTAATAAATCCTAGTGGCTCTAACATAATGTACTCAGTAATATCCATTGTAACATCCTTCCACCAATGGAGCATAGTTGTCCCATTCCTTCAGTATGTCTAATGGTTGACTCCAATAGTCCTTTACGATCTTCAGCTGGAACATCTCTTTGTTGGCATGTGAGTCGTACCATTCTTAAGTAAGAGATTTGTTTGTTACAGGTACCCCCATTTCAGTGTGGATAATTGCCTTCATGTACTCAAGTATTATATCCTCAAAATAATATGTGTTATATAAAAACCAATTCTTTTTTTAATAACTGTAGAAGATCAAGAAGATACATAGTGTCTCTTGGGAGATACATAAATACGAAAGGGTCCAATGAACCAATTCTCAGTTCCTACGACTGAGGTTCTACTCCTATATTTGTTCATATCTCGGGTGTCAAAGTTTAGCACTTCAACTTGTGCACTAAAAGTCCTGTCTTTTTCTTTATATCATTCTTCCCCCCGTGACACATCCTTGGTGGTAATCCATTAAAACAATTTACATGTGCATGTCAGTCATTTACATCATTTCTGTAGAAATATCTATTCGAATTCACTGCTATTGTTTGTGCTCGAGCAAAGTCACTAATGCACCTTGGTTTCTCGTAGTCATCAAAGGTAATGGTAACATTGTGAGGGTTGTACTTGAGAATGGGTCCATATACTCTATTGAACCAATCCTCAGGTACATAATAGAATTGGTTGCCACCATTTAACTTCTTCCATACTCTGATTATGACCTTCTCACAATAGCCGTATCTTTGGTTTGGCATAAGGACCTTTTTACTAAGTATGAGTTCACAACTCGGTATGTCCAAAAGAGAGAATAAGTTAAGGTAAAGAACATATCCTTGTACCTTAGCATCGCCTTCTTGGATCTTTTCCTTCACCCAAAGTTGTGGGTTGGTCACGAATCTATCAGGTGCTTGTGTTCGATGTTCCGGTTGAGCTTCGACATATAACTCCCATGCTACGTAAGTGTTGGGTATAAGGAAATCCCTAATCTCCTTTGAAACTTGAGTCACTTCAATTCCCCAATGGAGACTGAATCCAACCGCATAATTGAAAAATATTCTTTGTGCAAAATCACTCGGGAGTTCATCAAGACAATTAAGAAGATTTATCTATAATAAGTGAAAGAGAGAAAACTTAGTATACATGTGAATCAAAACTAAGTTTATGCTTCTTCTATTCATCAAAATTTGATCTTTATGATTTCATCACAATATTCTGGGTGTCTTGGAGCTAATTCTCTAAATATTCTTTTAACTCTCATAACAAGATATTCTCTCCGACCTCCCACGCGACAATGTGGTGTGTAGTTATCCTCCAGCTTTTCTTTTCCTATGACAGCTGCAAGAGCTTCAAACTTCTTGGTAACTTCGGCAATCCTTAACATTTGGGAACGCATCGCCAAGTAGTAGAACATGTCTTCTAGGCCTAGCCATATTCTGAGTTGAAGTAGTCTGAGGTTGGAAAACCAATCTCTTGGACTGTCGTCAATATAGATGAAGAATTGACGGAAAGGTTCCTGGTGACGGGTAAGGTAACTACGGTCAACACTCTTCCAACAAGTTGTGCTTCGTGGCATGCCAAAGACTTTGGTCCCGATTTCTAAGTAAAAGAAATTTTGTTCATCCCTGGACAATCGTGTCGCCATGTTGTTGAACATTATGGCCAAAACCTCATTCCCTTGGCTAAAGCATTCAGACGTCACTCCTGGGAGCCATTGATTACTACAAAACAAATAATAAGATAAAATTACATCATTGTTGTTGAACTCTTCAATCTTTTTCTCATAACTCAAACCAAACACTCCCACTACACAAGACAAGTCAAACAAGTGACACCAACCAATGTCACTTATAGATGCATCATGACTACAATACCTTTTCTCAAAGAGCATGCATTAATGCGTGCATGATGCATAACTAGCCCCACTAGTATCAGCCTTTAAGATATCCCTATAACCTTAAGCATTGGCTCTGATACCAGGTGAGAGATATCCCTCCCCATGGGTCTATGCACAAAATATACAATTTACACTTTTATACAATTTCAATATACATCAGAGTTGCGGAAGCTTTTGCATAAGAGAGGAGCTCTCAGCGCTCACCAAGCATGGAGTTTAGGCCATGAGCCGATTGCATCCAGAGGTACCTAGCGACTAGTGCTACCCTTGAATGGGTGTTATGAATGAAAGCGTACTCAAGAAAAATATAACATTGTGGAGGGTGTATATATGTGTACACCACGTTGCGGGAAGAGAAAGAGAGAGAGAGAATATAGTGGAGGGTGAAATAGAGTGCATAGAGACATGAGAAGATGACAACAAAGAATCTTTAAATGCCCATCTAAATGGAACAGGCAACCATGTATTAATGCAATGCAAAATCTGGGTATACGATAACATCAAAAAGTTTATGACAAAATAACTAGCAGAGCACTGGACCCTGTGTAGAAATCGACCGGTCCATCCATCCACTTCCGCTCTACTACGGACAGAGAGAATTTCACTTCACCGGGAGCGAGCTAGAACACCTCCATCCTACCTGAGCCAGACATAGTGAGGCCGCTTCGCCTCCCTCCATGAACCCGAGCTCTGAAAGGATCCCAAATACCAACAGGTGGTAGGGTATCAACACCAACCATACCAGTTTAGGCTCCCCACCTCTTCAATGCCAAGCACCGAGTGTTTAGGCAAAGCCAAGGCAAGATCCCCAACGCGTTAGCCGTGTAGGTCATTCAACCCCCGATGCACTAACCGTGTAGATGAGCCTAACAAAAAGAAAAAGACATAGGCAACACCCCCGATCCATCAAAGCCCCAGGTCAGCGACCCTTTAGTCTAAGGCTAAGCAATGTAGGTGATCCTAGTCTTATAGCGACGCTGCCACGAGAAACATAACACATCAGTCCAATCACAATAGCACTTCCTAGATGCACAAACAATCCTTTTCCAAACAGTTAGACTATACATGGTCTCTACCCTTACACGTCTACCATAAACCATCTTGATCACTTCATGATCCAATCCAAAAATCATAACCCATAAACCATAATCCAATCACATTACACGGGTGAGCTCTCCACCCAACTTGGCTGAGGAACGACCAATCTTGCATAACCACTTTAGAGCATAACATGGCTGCAAAAATTTCAGTACTATAACTCAATCTAGAAAACAAATCATAAGCCACACCGGCTTCCACCATAAAATATCAACCATAATCCATGAGGGAATCTCAACCCTTAACCATAAATCATAATCACACTGAACCAACTACTACACTTGGAGTTTGACATATATCAATCGAAGTCTACACACATGTGACCCTTAAGATGTGATTCTGTTATGTATAAGAAGAGTCCGATCATTGAATAATCATGATATAAAAATCCAAATTTTGACAACATTCAACCATGCAAAGTTGATGCATCACATCTGCACTTTACCACTCTAGCACATAGAGCTAGTTTTTGACCTAGAAAGGTGGAAAGAAATCATAACCATGCATATGAGGCATCCAAATCAATCCATGAGTTCCCATACATCATATGATAGCATTCCAACACCATAAACATGATGCAAAACAACTCCGACCTTTAGGTCAACCATAAACCATAAGTTCACACATTTGCAAAAACAATTTTTTGACATTTTGGGAGCATGCAAAACATGCAAATGAAAGTGTTTGAACTCAACCCAATGCATGAAGTTCAGATTTATAATGTAGAATATCGGTCATCACGTCACTTTGACCATATGATACTCACACAACAAACGGTAACCCCAAAAGAAAGTCACTTTATTCATATTTACCTATGCGGTTCGGAATGTTTAACCTTATACTCTCGTGTAAGTTTAGGGCCATATAATAATTGAAATCAACTCACCAAAACAAACCATAAAACATATCAAAATGGCTCGGTTAACTCACGACGTCATATGGTATCCCCTTTTGATAGCACTCATACGCCTGTAGGTAAAACTAATAATAGAATGATCAATAACTCGCATTCTCGCATTCTCGAAGTGATAACAGAGACCTAAATTCATTTATAATCAAGTTTCATCAAGCTTTTAAATTGGTTAATTGGTTTTGCCTATCCAATGAATCTATATAGTAGTTCCCTAAGGAGCCTGGAGTCAAAAATTTTGGTTAAGTATAGTGGGCAGCAATCTGTTTTTTTGACCATATCTCTTAGCTCGTGCGTGTTTTTCACATGACACATAAGAGAAAAAATGTTCTAAATGATGTGTTTTATCTGTGGTATAAAGGATTCGAGCTGATTCATAACGGTTGTGATTTATAACCAAAACAGTATTCCTACCGCTTCTATGACGTGAAAGGAAAAGCGCTTCTTTATGCATGCGTGACCATAACGCATCATGTGCATTAATCAATGTGTGAAATATGATGAAATAATCATGAGGAAACCTTGTATGTACTTGGTTAATACATACATGCACTCGTATGCGAAAAAACAATCACCGAGAGGGTGACTACGCAGAAAAACGACATAGAGAGAGAGATGATGACTATGGCGTTTATGGTTTCTCACCATGATTTAGAATCGATTTGGGGTTGTCAAAAGGTTTCTTTCTTTGCGTCAAGAGAGTGTTGATGAGAGCTACCTAGAGGTATCCGCCACGAAGACTTCTGGAGAGAGCGTACACCATGAAACGAGAGAGAAGATAATAAGCAAATAGAGAGAGAGTATCCTTCCTTTTGTTCTTCACAAGAGAGAAGAGTTTATGGAGATGGTGATGAAGAGCTTGCACCACTCCGTATAATAGATAAGTAATCCTGACGTCAAGGCAAAAGAGTTTCCGCGTCTGAGAGTGTATCAATATCCCTCAAAGTGAAAGAAGAGAGGTCTTTATATAGGCTCTCAAGGCCAAAAGCACTAGCTAAGAATAGAGTGAGCAAGGAGAGACAAGTTCACGCACGTTCGTAGTTTTTTTTTTTTTTTTGAGGACATGGATTTCGACGCGCGATTTAGAGACTCTAAGAAGAAGATTGGCTTCCAAGAAAAGAGTTCTAAACTAAGCTCCTCCTCTCTTTTTCTAAAAAGACTCTTTCTTTCTCAAAACAAGCCTTTGCTTTTTGGTGGTCAACTCTCCAACTTACCATTCAATTTTTACATTAAATTTGACAATCCAAACATTATCTAACCAACTAATAAAAATCGTAGCCAAACTACGCCACACCTTAACATCCCAAAATAATTATGACTTTCCAATGCTGTCAATCAAAATTCCACGAAATAGATATTGAAAGTTATTTTTCTTATTTTTAAAAGAGACCCAAAAATTGGGGATCTTACAAATGTTGAGAAGATCAAGGAACTAACCAGGTAGCTGCAAGAGTCACCTTCAAAAAAGAGCCAGGTAGCTGCAAGAGCCACCTTCAAAAAAGAGGTTGCGAGCATGGTTTTTAAATGGGTTCTGCGGTAAAAAGCTTAGGGAACAAGAGATACCTATCAACGAAGAAGTTTAATGATTTGGTGAAGCGCGCCCTGAAGCTTGAACAACATGCAAAGAAGGAGAGGAGTCATAAGAAGAGGAGGTCCAGTAGTAGTAGTTCTTCCACTAAGAATTTTGATTCCAGGAAGACCTTCAGTAGCTCTAAAAGCAGCTCATATGAAAAGATCAAAGACAAGGCCAAGAAGGGGTCTTGGTCTAGAAAAATTGATGAGATGGCCTGATAGATTGCTGAAAAATCAGCCAGACTAGACAACTAGTTAGAAGAATGGAAACTTGGTGTTCAAAATGTAAATCTAAAGACCATGTTTCCAATGAATGTCAAACCTATTGCAAAGTATATGGTCATTTATGGAACAATTGTGGCATTCACATTCATCACCTCAAGAAGGGAAAAGGTTTATCTGTAGTGGCATTTACCAATGCTGAACCAGTCAGAGTGGAGACTACCAGTGTATCCCACAAAGAGAAATTAGGTACCAGTGGTACTGGTACTAAGCGCGGAAGGTACCAAGGGGGTAGTGTCCAAGGCCAGGGTCGTGGGAAAGTATGGGCATTTTGCGGCTCACTGTCCAGAAACACCTACTACTGCGACTACTGAGGTGAAGGCCCCAAAGCCAGTTTCGGTATAAGTAGTTATACGCAGCAAAGGGGTGGTCATTGAGGAAATTTCAGAATAGCCGACAAAACCAATTAGTTTTGAAAGTAGCAAATGGGCTAAGAAGAGAGAGGTGTGAAAGGCAAAGGGTAAAGAAAAGGTAGTTGATGAATGGCAGGAGCAGAGAGAATGGTGGCTAAGATCACCGAAGATTTAGATAAGAAGCTGCTAGAGCAGCCTGAAAGTTCTGATGCCCGGGTCAGAAGATACTAGCCTAGTCTTTTGAGAAAGCACAACCAGATCAGTCAGGGTTTGGGATTCCTGACACTATGTTGGTTGCAGTTTAGGGACTGATGGAGGAATTAGGGAGTGATACATCAAATATAACTGCAACAAAAAACACTGGAAGAGGCACTGAAGACACCAGAACAAAGAAATGGTATTGTGCAAATACTCTCGATTCTTCAAGTTCTAACAATAACTCTGATCAAGAGAGGGAAGAGATTCATGTCAAGATTTATGACAAAATTTAGAAACTCACAGTTGAACTAGAAGATATTAGAAAAACTTTGCTTGAAGCAGCGAGATTAATCAGATAGCGAAGAAAGGCTGAAGCAAAAGCCAGAGCAATTGACTTGGCTATTGTTAGAGACGATGCAATGCTGGTGATCCAAGTAGACTATAAGGTTAGGAAATAGTGGGAGCCACTATGGTGTCATACTGGATGGAGGAGTAGGAATAAACATCCTAGGGATGCACCTTAAACAAAGAATGGGTATCACAAATATGAAATCAGCACCTTTCAAAGTCCGATTGGGCGGATCATCGAGTGGTGCAGGCAACAGGAATGATAGAGAGTATGCAGATAAGGGTAGGCAAAGGAAAGTTAAAGACTAGTTTCCTAGTACTAGATGTGCAATGTGCATATGGGGTGCTACTCGGGCGCCCATGGTTGCGAACAACACAGGCTGTTCACGACTATGCCAATCAGTCTCTCTGACCATACAAGGTGCGGATAGCAGAATTTAGATTTAAACAAACAACACTAGGAGCTGGAGAAAGGAACTGCGACCAAAAGAGCTTTGCCAGAAGTATAAGGTGAAGAAAATTGAGAGGATGCTGACAGAAATGAATATTTTTCCACTAGTTGAAATAGATCTCAACGTAGTATTACTAGACAAAGATCATGTTGAAAAGCAAAAGAAGCAATTTCTAGATCATTTCATTGAACTGAACTCTGGGGAACGACCAGTTCAGTTGACTGGAAGGCCAGAAGAACCAATTGACTCCAGTACACCAGCGGCTTCTAAACAAGCACACTCTAGAGAAGTTAGTGAAAACCAGAATAACAATTTAGAGCTCATAGGACCGTCTTGGGATTCTGCTGAGGAATCAACCAAACAAAAAGGTGGTGGGCCTAACTGGTTGGTTCCAGAAGATCAAGAAATAGAGGAATGGAATTTGGGTTTTGAGGAGAATCCTAGATTGATAAAAGTCAACAAGCATCTAAATCCACTAATGAAAGAGAAGGCCAGACACATATTCCTGTAGTACAAAGATGTGTTTGCATGGGAACATACTGATCTCAAGGGAGTAGATCCAGAGGTATGTCAACATCGAATACCATTGAAACCAGATGCCAGACCAGTGCGGTTGCAAAGATACAGAATGAATCCCAATTATGCTAAGAAGGTTAAGGAAGAGATTGGTAACCTTTTGAAGGATGGATTCATTACTGAAGTAGCCATTAGTGATTGGTTATTTCCCATTGTGGTGGTACCCAAGAAGAATGGAAAGCTTGAAGTCTGTGTGGATTATCGGAAGCTGAATGCTCAGACCATCAAGGATCCCTTTCCATTACCATTTACAAACATGCTGCTTGTTGATGAAATTGCAGGATACGAGATGTATAACTTAATAAATGGTTATAGTGGTTATAACTAGTTACAGATTGCTCCTGAAGATCGGAGCAAGACTAATTTTATTATTGAATGGGGAGAATTCATGTATCTGGTTATGCTGTTTGGTGTTTGAAATGCTCCAACAACTTTCCAACGATGTATGATGGAAATATTCAATGAATTTCTCCACAGAGTCCTCGCTATAATCATGGACTCCTTCACTGTATATTCAGAGGAGGATAAGCATTTACAAAGTGGATCTGTTTAAATCCATTCAAATCTGTTTTCTTGGTTTGGAAGGACAACTACTGGGACATGTAGTGTCCAAAAATGGTATAGAAATAGCCAATGACAAGATTTAGTGTGTCCAATAGGCCAAGGCTCCCCGCAACGGATCAGAACTAAGCTCTTTTTTGGGATATAACAAATTTTATAGAAGATTTGTGCATCAGTTTGCTTCCCAGGCACTACCTTTGTATGAGCTCACAAAGAAGAGCAACAAGTTCAATTGGAATGTTGAATGTGAAGAGAGTTTTTAGAATTTGAAGAATGCCATTATTAGTAAGCCAGTACTTCGACAACCAAATTTGGATGTCATTTTTCATGTACATGTAGATGCTTCATGATTGGAGATGGGAGAAATTTTAGCTCAGCCAAAAGGGAGGACTGATTATCCATTGTATTTTTCTAGTCAGAGATTCAGTCAGGCTGAACAAGGATACACCACCATTGAAAGAGAAGCCTTAGGAATGGTTTTCAGCGCTACTAAATTTCAACACTATTTGCCGGGCAAACTATTTCATTTTTATGTGGATCATCAGGCATTATTATTTTTTATCAACAAAGTCATTATTCAAGGCAGACTGATAAGATGGATGATGTTCCTGATCGAATTTGAGTTTCGCATTTTTCATAAGCCTGGTAAAACCCACTGTGGTGCTGATTTCCTGTCCAGGAGTACGGATGGCTACTCTGAGGCATCTTTGAGAGACGAGCCAGTGGATGTAGAACTATTTCAGATTACAGCTCAAGAAACGATTGATCCAGAGTTGTATGATGTATATCAATTTCTTTCTAAGGGAGGATTCCCAAACAAATGGACATAGAATCAGAAGAAGGCTTAAGAGTCTGAAGTTCACCATCATTGGCAGATCACTGTACAGACTGGGAGTCGATGGGTTTCTTTGAAGATGGGTACCTATGGAAGGAAAAATGCAAGTCATTTCAGAGGCACATGATGGGGAGTTTGGAGGAAATTTCTCCACTGATATCAGTTACAAGAAAATTTTGCAGGCTGGATTGTGGTGGCAAACTTTAATAGCTAATGTTAGAAGTTTTTGTAAAAAATTTGATATATGCCATAGGATGGGTAGACCCACATTAATAGATATGACTCCTCTAACTCTAGTCCAGCCACTGGGAGTGTTTATTAAATGGGATCTAGATTTCATGGGTCCATTCAAGAAAATTACTCCAAGGAAGAATAAAGCTTCATGGAAGTCTCAATACAGATCTTCAAAGCTATGGAGCAGCAAGAGCAATAGGATATGAGGTTTGATCCAATCACAATGAAAATATTTCAAGCCTTTATTGTGTTTATGTAGAAACAACAAGCTGTTGAAAGAAAAGAACTTTCTTCAACCAAATCCCTTCATCCAGTGGTGAAGAAAATGGACCAATTCGATGGTAGAGATGTAACGAAGCATCTTTGTGGGTATGTAAAGGAGATGGAGCTTCATCAAGTACTTAAAGTAGAGATGGTGCAAAGTTTTGATTTTCTATCGTTCCTGACATCAGTAGCATCAAAGAGCACATAAAGAAAAGAATCAAGCTTACAAGATCCAATCATATAAAGAGGAAACTGTAGATCTCAAAAAGATATTTTAATATATTATTTTGAACAATAAGTTAGAATTTACCCTGGATGAGGTCCTTGGCATAGCAAAGCGGAAGTTCCATGAAGCAAATGTCTCTTATCGAGGCTATCCATGTACAAGGTGAAGGAGAAAATTTAAATACACAAGGTATACATGTGCATAGTAAGCAAGGTGATGAAAATTCTGCTGGATGCTACAAGTATACAAGAAGAGTAAAACAGGTCTGCTTCTTGGATGAAGATCAATGGTGATCTTCACTATCCCTCGTGTACCTTGGAAGTTGTGGAGTATTCCAATTCCAAAGGCTCATTTGCCAAAACTTATTGAGCTGCTTAATGAAAAGATCAAGATGGGTGTTTTGGAGCCTTTTTGAGCTCCATATTCAAACAGGTGGTTCACATTTTGGAAGAAAATTGATTATTTATGATTTATCAAGGATATGCAACCCATCAATAAGGTAACAATAGGAATGTGGGTATAGGGCCAATTGTGGTGGGTTTGTACAGGCAATTGTAAGAAGGGAAATATATTCTATGAGGCATTTGTAATTAGTGTATGAGCATTTCCAAACTAGTTATGGAAAGAAGGGACTTGACTACCATGAGGACACCTTTGGGTTTCGTAATCATGTAAAGATCACCTCAAGGAGCAACTAATTTGATTGTGCATATGATGAATGGTATGAAGAAGTTATTACATGATTTCATACCTCAAACTATAATGCCCTTTTTTGTTGATGTGCCAATCAGAGGACATGATGTAAGTGATATGAATGTGGCTCTAGACTAAAGGGGGTGCCAAAAGTCATATCAACTACTGCGATAAGATCTTGTCAAGGTTGGAAGAAGTTAACGTTAACTTGTATGGGTAAAAGTTAGTGTGTGGAGTGAATGAAGTTCTTATTGTGGGACATATGCGTGGGCCATATGTTTGAAGACCTTCTCCAACAAAGATTAACGTAATTCGAACAATTAAAGAGACATGTATAAATGTGATTGAGGTTTGAAGGTTCTTGGGTGCATGTGTTTTTTATGCTATTTGGATTCCACATTATGTGCATTAATAGAACCTTTTTGTCAACACTTTAAAAATAATTATAAGTTTCAATGGGAAGAAATGCATACACATGCCATGAGAAAATTGCAGAGTTTATTGCTAATGTCTCCAACTTTAAGGAAAGTAAACTATGAATATGGAAGACATGTGATTTAGTGGACACTAGCCCTAGAGGAAGTGGATGGGTGATTGGTCAAGATGATGAAGATGGGCTGGGATTTGGAGCAAAGGTCCTGAGTGCTTATTAGTGCAATCATCCACATGTAAAATTATGGGGAGGAGTTGTAGCACTAAAGTGTGCAAAGAGTATTTGACAATGTAATAGTGGAGATTGATTATCTACCCGTTCTTGGAATGGTCACAAGTTGTTCAACTCTCGACATTGCTATGTTGATGGATTGCCTACGTGGTCCTTGAATCCAAAATTTAAGCATGTTTTGGGGAAATATAATCTAGTTGCAGATATAATTTCTAGAGCAAGGTATGAAAATGAAGAAGAAATGGTTGTCGAGGGCGATGATGTAGGCCCAATGTTTTGCAATAGCTCTCCTACCAAGGGTGATCACGTTTGCCTATGAAATGCACTTGAGTGATTTACAAAAGACCTATATCAAGGTGATCGATTTCTTGGAAGTCATCTAAACACTTTGATAAGGCAAAAAAGGTTTTTTGTTCAAGAGTATAAATAATACATAGACAGGCCTATGAATAATTTTTGAAAGGTGGGTACTTGTGAAAGCATCCAAGACAAATAAATGGGATTCCATTGAGAGCTGTGAATGATAACAACACTCAAATGGAGCTTATCAAAAGGTTTCATGAGAGTCTTCCTGCTAGACACAGAGGTGTATGGGCCACATTTACTAAAATCAAATAGAGGTATTGGTGGAAAGTTTTAAATAAAGATATATCTCACTTTCTAGAGTCTTTTGAAACCTATCAAATTTATTGAAATGTGTGTCATCGTGATGGGTTTCACCCTACTCACCCATTGGCCATGCACTATAAGTGGGTAGTAGATCTAGTTACAATGCGATGGGGCTTATGGAAAATGAGATACATAGTGCTTGTACGAGAAAAATTAATTAACCGGATTGAAGGTCATACTCTGAGAATAACAAGCACGAAAGGATACTTAGGTTCCACTTGGAATATGTGATTAACCATTATGGTTGTGTTGTAGAAATAATAGTAAACAAGGTTGAGTTGGATGCCGACAAAGACACAAAAATTTTCTCTCTGTTGGTCATTAAACTTTCTCATAGTAGGGTGTATGCATGAATAGGTAGACTTACTACCTATGTCCCACCAGACACCACTAGCAAGGTGTTCGCTACATCTCAAATCTAAAGCTGGAGGGAAACTTTTGTGAGATTTCAATAATATATTTTTTAGAATTTGGTGGTGTTCATGATGATCCAAGGCTGTTATGACTTTTTTTGTACTCTCTCTCTCTCTCTCTCCCTCTACTCTTTTGAGTCCATAATTGTGCTACAAAGGGAGGCATGGGAGGCCCTGCAACATGCAAAAAACAACATGAAACAACACATAAAATAAACAAAATTGTATACCTGGCAAGTCACACCAATGCATAATCAAAGCTATACGCAAGAGGAGAGAGACAAAGAGCAAGTGAGGGTAAGCGAGCATGTGTAGATGAACCTCCTAGAGGGGAGTGCTCCACTAGTATGGCGAGAGAGAAGAGGAGAGGAGAGAAGAATTGACGCAAGAACTGGGTGCAATCTCCCCATGTGCAAGATTAAGCATTTTTCTCTTGCACATACTTATTTATAGATTTCTTGAATACTCAAAATGAATACATAGTGATCAGCTGGGCATAAATGGACATAGCTCATAAGGAGCACTTGAATAATAAAAATACTTAAATGTGATGTCCTTTTGTGTATTCCTTATCTTTTTCCATGTGTCACCATACCACTAGAATGTAACAAATGTGGAATACAATAAGGATCTAGTAGCAGGGAGAGAGATACAATGCAAAGTAGATTAGTGGCAAATCAAAAACTTTAGATTAGCACACTATTACAAAGTGATGGCGTCATCCATCCATGCGCTCTCAAGATAGAGCTTAGATGGCCATTTAGACAACTAGAGCAAGTAGGAATATAAGGGACTAACAATCCTTACACAAGGATGTGTTGTGTGCGTCAAATGTGCACACCACTCGACCCAATTACTCATGAGAAGGCCTCCTTATATAGATGTAAGGGAGCCTATGAACGCCCATGTGTAGTCGCCCTTAGATAGCCAAGTCCAAGTAGGACTCTCCCATGCACCCATGTGTAGCCGCTTTTGGGTAGACAAGTCCTCCTAGAAATTGGCCACCGGCCAAGGAAATCCGGCCACCGGCCAAAGACCACTGGTCGCCGACCACCGGCCACTACACAACCATTTTCTGATTTGTCTTCCGGCCTCGTCCGGCCAAGATATTTCGGCAAAAGGGAATATTCCGGCGAGGCCCCCAAAGTAGCCCCTGAATTTGCGTCGTACCATCTACGATCACAAATAGAGATCTCATCAGCGTGCAAAGCTGGAATCCACCAAATATATGAGCACCATTTGGCTTCTCCTCATATGGGGGCCTTACAAACTGTGCAGCATATAATGTGGTGGCAAAACTGAGAGATGTGGGCATTGAAAGTATACCAACATAGAATGACTCATTTATTGTAAGCTCTCTCTCTCTCTCTCTCTCTCTCTCACACACACACACACACACACACACACACACACACACACACACACACACACACACCAATCCCTCTAGAGGTGTTTCGAGGGTGTTTCTTGGAAACTTTGAATAGGGTACTTTGTCATCTTCGTTACACCTCTCAAAAACTCACATAATGCTAGCAATCATTCTAGTTAAATTCAACTGGGTGTATGCATGATAAGGTGTACCCACTTTCGACAATTTCTCCTGCCAAGACAGCTAAGAAACAACCTCTTTTTAACCATTCCTACGTACATTTGACTTGTTTGCACTTACTTTGAAGAGACAAGATTTAGTAGCCACACAAAACACGTAGTTTCAAACACAGTGGAAAGCTCTAATCTTCATTTTTTCACATCTAAATGGCAATTTTATTGTGCAAGGACTAATTTGGTTCAGCCTGTCACACTTTGTCACAGCATTGTGACCTCGATGAAGAAATACATATACTTTTTTATGGGCTTTTCTTCTTTATTTACCCTCTTGCACATGAAATGTTCACTTGGCAAGCAATTTAACTTGATTTATTGATATTTTTTTGGATATTTTCATAATTAATATTCATTTTTCTTTGTTAGAATTTTTATTTACAAAATCCTAATTTTTCTACACCAGATATCTAATGAAGTAGAACTTATTTTGCAAGATCCAAATGTCATTTGATAGATTATGACCCAAGGAATGTGACTATGCAAAAAAAATAAAATAAAAAATTCAACGATTCATTTTTAAAAGATCTACTTTAGGAAATTACAAAGACTGCAGAGAGGACCTTGATATAGTTATTTTTTAAAATCTAATAAACAATGCACATTGCGAGTCATTTTGATTTTTATATATGTCATAACTCTTAATGTAAGGTCCTCATAGGAAAAAAAATTGAGTCAATTTGAGTAAGGGAAAGATACTTTTTCATTGTTTTAATTCTTTTCACTTGTACCATTCACTTCAAGTGTGTCTCCTTAGGTTTGGTAAAATACCAAACCTAGAAATTTTAACACTTATCAACCAACCATGGCTTGGTTCTACTCTCCCAATCCTAGTTGGCTAGTGCACCTCGTACAAGGAGTCGCCACATCACCAAAGGTCCATGTCATACCCCATCTCACCTTCCACATCACCATAGTCAGCACTTTGACGGTAACACTTGGTTTGCATGTCACTCTAATTACCAACTCATCCACCACCCTCCACTGTCACCTTGCATGCCACTTAACCTTAAGTGCCATGTCATCCACCACCTCACATACCACGTGTAAGTATTTTTTGCATGGCTTGCCACATCACTCGCCACCTCATGAGCAACCAAGCATGCCACGTTGCCAACTCATCACCTCCTCTTTTGCCACAATCATTACATGACACCATTTGGACACGTCATCATATGACATGGAAGATGAGGGGATCCCATCCGCCACCTCATCTTTTCAACCTATGCATTCCATGTCATCAATCATTCACATCAGTTTGCTACATGGATGACCATGTCATTCATGCATGGCCACCTCAATAGCCATGTCATTTTTATTTTTTTCAAAAATAATGTAAATAGATCAAAAATCAAGATATCTCAACCTATTTATTTATGTGGTAGTTTAAGAAGAAATAAATATTTTTATGTAAATTTTTATTTTTTAAAAGTGTAAATTTATACTAAAATTCTATTTATTTGAAATATGATTGGATCACAAAAAAAAGAAATTAAAATAGCTTCTGGTTTACTTATGCACATGGGTTCGGGACCTTCCCTATCGATACAAGCCGCACGTAGCTCATCGGTGGAAGGTAGCCTTGGCACTTGCCTGGCGGGGGGGGGGTTGCATCCCAACATCATAAGAGGGGTGCGGGGAACTTGTCGTCTCACCTCACCTGTAGTTCACTCCGCGGTTCGCCCCGTTTCCATCTCAACTGAGCACCACTATCCTTATAGGTTGTACACAATTCGACGTGGGCAGACAAGCCCCCCAAGAACCATGACCCACGGGCAGGAAAATGGGGGAAACGCCCTTGTTGGGGGAAGGCTGCAAGAGAAGGTTGCCATGAGAGGATGCGATGGCCGAGGGCACGAACCACGCATCCATGGACGACACCCGGTGCATTGACGGGATGGCTTGTGGTGCGGCAAGGATCCAAGCGCACGGATGAGGGCTGACGGGTGCTTGACGAAGTCACCGGTGACTCCATCGTGATTTGGCCGACTATGTGAACTGAGGATCACCGAGGGCATGGACGTGTTGACAAGACGGCATAGACGTACGGTTGGGCTGATGCCTCGAGTATGTCGACGAGGGCTGACAGGTATGTGAAGCACGAAGCAAACGATGTCATTATTGATGACAACGTGATAGGGCCAATTGAGGTCGGGTTCACCGAGAGACGGGGCCGACTACGTCAAGAAAGGACAATCGAGGGGTCATCCGTGCAAGTCCTCGATGACGAGATGGAGCGGGCCAACAGGGGTGGACAAACCGAGTGCTTGAAGCACGGAGCGAGAGATGCCACCGTTGACTACATTGTGATGGATTCGATCAAGGCCCGTAGCGTTGACAAAGCCGACGAGCCATGCACGACAAGGATGACGAGGCGGTGTGGGTTGACAAGTGAACCACGCGAGGATCGACAAGTGCGTGAAGGACGGAGCGAATGATGCCACTACCAACTCCACCATGATGGGACTGGTAGCATCGACGAGGCAGACGGGCCATGCATGGGTGCGACGATGGGACAGCATGGGCAGATGGGTCAGCCAACATGTTAGGTGTGTTGACGATGGTCTACGGGTGCGTGAAGAATGAAGCGGACAATGCCATGGCCGATGACACCATGACGAGGCCGGTAGCGTCGGAGACGGGGAACGGGGAACACGCCTAGCACACACAGAGAATGCCTCTTATAGCTCAGAATGTATACAGCACCACTACCCACTTGAAAACCACCTCCAAAAAACACTATCACCAAGATCACATGTGCACACACGCTCACAGAGACTCACTCAAGACCACACAAAGCATAACGCTATCCACACCCATAGAAAATGAACCAACAATCACCGCCCTTTGCACACAACACCACACGTACTCTCTCCGTCTTTGCACACACACTCTCAAGGAGGAAACACTTCCGACACACACCCGAACCCATTTGCAACAAAGTAGAGAAGAAGGGGGAGGGATGAAATCAGCCCAAAACTGCACCACAATGATGGCTTAACCTTGAAAAGCACTATTTACAATCTAGCTCCAAGCCGAGACACCCTAAGCAAGCTCAAGGCAACCATTTGGTAGCCCTTCAGCTCTGTTCCATCACCATAGCCCCACCTCGACAAGCCAAGACCTTTGACTCAATAGCCTCCCCTATGGATTCCTCGTGCATGGGCACACACCTCCATGGCGGCCAAGAAACCTTCTCCTCTGCTCCTTACTCCAAAGGGAAATCCCTCCTCCTTTTCTCCCTTCACTCTCTCCTTCTTTGCACACACGTTGTCCAGGGGGCAACAATGCCGACACACACCTGCACTCACTTGCAATAGAGAAAATAAGAAAAAGGAAAGGGAAAATACGACACGACACGATCGCACACTTCAAAATCGGGGAGCTTTCTTCATTCAACCACAAAAATCTGCATGCAACCCTAATCACTGGCTGATGCATACAAAACCACACATGGAGACGAGCTCTCTCCAGCTTTCTGCACCAAACTTTCCATGGGTGCTTCCTCCACCTCTTATACTTCTTTTCTAATTCAATAAAAAAGGGGCAACAATGGCGCCGTCGTTGCACCCATGCTCAACACTTCTTTCAAGTTCCTTTTTTTTTTAAATCCTCCAAAGGAAACGTTCCTTTCCACCCTTTTAAAATAACTGTATGGCATGTACCCGGCTGTATTTGCCCTCACAACTTCTTTTGAGTAATAACCCCCAACCACCGCTAATGGATTTTTAACCCCCAATTCGCATGTGGTCGGTGCTGGCATGTGCTCGGACTTGCTGGGCACCTATCTAATGATGCCACATTGGAGTTGCCTTGCTTCCACCGAACCCCAAGAACTCTATTCATCTTGACCATCATGTTCTCTCGAACAACAAGCTCAAACAATAGGAAAAAATCACTCGATCCCTTTTTTCCGTGATTGCCTGTAGACTCTAACTAGGCATACCTTGATGCCCTCAACTCCGATCGGCAAGCTGCAAATTTTGGCTAGCAAGCTCAAAAAAACCATTGCCAGTGCACCTACTGAGGCGGTCAAGTTGGCACACACTCGACCCCCGACAAATCTTCCATAGGCTATAACTTACTTATTCAGACTTTGATTGAGAATCTAAAAACACCGGCATGCACCATTCTTTGAGTCCTTCAACCATATCTGCTGACACCAATTTTGGCCACCCATCCCCAACTGTCGTGTCCATCGGGCACCTGCAAAACCTTCTAACTTTAAAGTGACATATCTCGCACGTCGTGGATCCGTTTCACGAGCCGTCTGGATGGTGGGCTTCTAAAGCCTCTCGAACATTACATTTCAGGGAGCTTTCCCATCACTTCAAACACTTTGACCTTCCGTTTCAATTGACTCTCTCTGGAGCACCCTTGGACTAAAAAACCACATTAGGCATACATTTTCCGCCATGACGTGCTTGCCTAGGGCCTTTATACCTGCTTTAGCCCTTCACCATGCACCTGTCAACATACACAACATTGCATTTCATACTTCCCAGCACGAACCAACTTTGGCTGCACCATCATTACCCACCCCCCAGTTGAACATTTATGTTCAACCACAGACATGCTTATTGCACTTTAAAAAATTGCAACACCAAACTGGCAACCCAAAACACTCCAAAACCATAATTGTATGTACAAAATCTATCTTCTGTCACTCGCCATACCTGCTCAAGTGGGTTGCCCAACCCCCTGCTTTACCTGCCATCATCCACCTGGGCCGATCACCAGAGTCTGATCACTTCCATCCACCTGTAGCACCTTACCATAGTGTCATACCCGTGCATCTAGCCAACCATCCACATAAGCTGCCCTCGGCATGCTTTCACTGCTCCCAGCATCCATTGGCAAACTAACCACTTCCAACAAAGCATTACCAAATTCATCACCACTCCAATCAGACAACTTTATCAGCAAGCACCTCTGTCTCTTCATCCATCTCACCCACCAGGTCATCAAACTCCCAATAAACCTCATCATTCAAGCATACTTGCTTAAAAGAACCTGTATCTAAGGCAGTTCTCGTGCAATCCATAGCTAGCTGGAGTTGCTCCTCCCTTTGATAAGCATCCAATACCTCTTGCATGCCATCTTCTTTGACTTGTTCTTCTTTCTTAGCCACAATAGTACTCTCCTTCTTGGGAAACCCCTGTACCTGCTGTACAATCAAAGCACCTTCCACCACTACCTTGACGAGCATCGTCATCAGCATAGTTCCGCACAGCACCCTCACCTGCATATCTTCGTTCTCTAGCTCCGACATTCTTTCTTGCTCTTTATCCATAGTGGCAACCACCACGTCCTCATGCATATAGCAAGGTAACTTTACCTTTACCAGCATTATCTCTTCGGATTATGTCTCCCAGCTTGTATCTCTATCCTCCTCGCTCGTTTCTCAGAACCTCGAGCTTGTTGCCTCATCATCTTCACCATAGGCTGACTTGATTTCAGCACCATGATCCTCTAGATGCTCCACAAAACTTGGACCACCGTCGTGCCCACTTTCATCATCCAACCCCAAGCTCCCAAGCTCTCGACACCTACAACTTGACCACAATCTGCTACCTTTTTGTACAAGCACTCCACAGGAACAGGCTCCACCTCTTCAAGGTGCACTGGGAACTTGGCATCTGCTATTTCCTCTGCCCACAAGCTGTCTTCAACAAAAGGCTCATCTTTGCTGATGAGCTCCTCCACAATCGGCATGGACACCTCACAAATCGGCAACTTCAAAGGATCATAACTTATCAAAGGCCTTATCCTAGTAGGCTCCGCCCTTTGCACACTTGGCACCAATCTCGATTGGTCCATAGAACATCCTACTGCGGCCATGGACACACAATTTGTAGGCTACAATGGATTTAACTCCAGCTTTCTTTTCATTTTCTCACTCTTCAATCGAGCAACTCTGACAGCATCAACATAGATTCTTGGCTCTTCGTAATCAACCTTGTCTCAAACACACAGATGCAGGCAAGCTAGGAACTTCTCTAGCTTGAAGAATTTTGCATTGGCCACTTGAGTGACAACCTATAGATTTGTCCAGTATGCTTCAAATTTATGCACAAAAATGTCAAGATTTCCACCTATATCCTGTTGCAGGCCTTTAGTCCTCACATCTGCTTCACTAGTTGACACCATCCTTTGAAACCTCTGTAGAAATCACTCTCAAAAACCAACCTAGTCTCTCCTATTTGCAGCTTTCAAACTGTCAAACCAGGCTTTCGCTTTACCTCGCATCACCAATGGAACTCTCTCCAAATTTTCTACATCACTCCACATGTGCAATGATAGCATAAACAATTCAAAATCTGCGAGCCACTCATTTGCATCTTCATCACCACTGAAAATTGGGCCAACACCCTACCGCATTTTTTCTTACAAATAGATCACTAGGGAGAAATCAGCATGCTCCTCCGTGGGGGCACCAGAAGATGGAGAAGGGGAACGGGGAACACGCCCAACAAACACACAGAAATGCCTCCTATAGCTTAGGGCGTACACAGCACCCCTGCCCACTTGAAAACCACCTCCAAACAACACAATCACCAAGACCACATGCGCACACGTGCTCAAAGAGACTCACTCAAGACCACACATACTGTAACACTATCCACACCCATAGAAAATGCACCAACGATTGCCGCCCTTTGCACACAACACCACACGCACTGTCTCCATCTTTGCACACACACTTTCAAGAAGGAAACACGTCTGACACACACTCAAACCCGCTTGCAACAAAGTAGAGAAGAAGGGGGAAGGAGGAAATCAGCCCAAAACTGCACCACAATGATGGAGTTACCTTGAAAAGCGCCATTTACAATCTAGCTCCAAGCCGACACACCCTCGGCGAGCTCAAGGCGACCATTTGGTAGCCCTCCGACTATGTTCCATCACCGTAGCTGCACCTCGATAAGCCAAGACCTTTGACTCAATAGCCTCCCCTATGGCTACCTCGTGCACGGGCACACATCTCCGTGGCGGCAAGAAACCTTCTCCTCCGCTCCTCACTCCAAAGGGAAAACCCTCCTCCTTTTCTCGCTTCAGTCTCTCCTTCTTTGGACACGTTGTCGAGGGGGCAACACTACCGACACACATCTAAACTCACTTGCAATAGAGCAGAGAAGAAAAGGGAAGGGAAAATACGGCACGACATGATCGCACACTTCAAAAATTGGGAAGCTTTCTTCATTCAACCACAAAAAGATGCGTACAACCCTGATCGCAAGGCGATGCATACAAAACCACACATGTGAACGAGCTCTATGGAGCTTTTTGCACCAAGCTTTCCATGGCTACTTCCTCCACATCTTATACTTCTTTTCTAATTCTATCTCAAAGGACGATGACACCGTCGTTGCACCCTTGTTTAAGAATTCTTTTAACTTCCATTTTTTTTAATCCTCCAAAAGGAAAGGTTCCTTTCCACCCTTAAAAGAAAAATGGATGGCATGTACCCGGCTGTATATGCCGTTGCAACTTCTTTTGAGTATTAGCCCCAACCACCACTTTCTTTTACATCCTCAACTAATGGCCTTCTAACCCCCAATTTGCATGTCATTGGTGCTCTCATGTGCTCGAACTTGTTGGGGACCTATCTAACGATGCCACATTGGAGCTTCACTTGCTACACCCGACCCCAAGAACTTTGTTCATCCCGACCATCACGTTCCCTCAAACAACACACTCAAACAGTAGGAAAAAACCACTCAATCCCTTTTTGATGTGATTACCCATCGACTCGAATTAGGCATACCTTGATGCCCTCAGCTCCGATCGGCAAGCCGCAAATTTTGGCTAGCTCCCACATCGCACGAGATCTTCAGGAACGTTAGCAGGCTTGAAAAAAACATTGCCAGTGCACCTACTAAGGCAGTCAAGTTGACACATACTCGATCCCCGATAAATCTTCTATAGGCCATAACTTACTTATTCAGACTTCGATCGAGAATAAAAACACTGGCATACACCATACTTTGAGCTCTTCAACCATATCAGCTGACATCAATTTTTGCCACCCGTCCCCAACTGTTGTGTCCGTTGAGGACCTGCAAAACCTTCTAACTTTAAAGTGACATATCTTGCACGTCGTGGATCCGTTTGATGAGCCATCTCGACGGCGGGCTTCTAAAGCCTCTCAAACACTACATTTTAGGGCACTTTTATAGCACTTCAGACACTTTGACCTTCCATTTCAATTGGCTCTCTCTGGAGCCCCCGTGGCCTAAAAAACCACATTAGGCATACATTTTCCACCATGACCTGCTTGCCTAGGGCCTTCATACCTGCTTAAGCCCTTCACCATGCACCTGCCAACATACACAGCATTGCATTGCACACTTCCCAGCACGGACCAATTTTGGTTGCACCAATGTCGACGGGGCCACCTGTGTTATAACTAGAAGGATAGCCACGATACATTGTAGGGGTAGAGAAATGGAGTTAAAACCCACCCGAGCAAAGTCACGTGGCCATGCGATATGATTTGTGTGGTTCCGAACCATAGTATACATTAAAATGGATCGTACAAGCCATATGATCCATTTTACGGCATATTATGGGCCTTAACCACCCATAGCTTGGATGGCTATGCAACTTTCCACAAGTTGGGAAATAGTGCTCACATATACCCGTGAAAAGTTTATGGTCATTTAATATCGTTTGGGAGGTCCTGATACATAATATACGCTAAAATTGGTCATATGAGCCAACGAACCATTTTAGCACATAGTGTGGGCCTTGATCACCCAAACCATATTTGATCCCTATGAAACTTTACAGAGATGGAGAAATGGCTCTCATCCTCATACGTGCAAAGTCTCACGACCATCCAATATGGTTTAGGTTGTTCCGACTCATACTATGCCCTAAAATGGGTCGTATGAGCCATACAAGCTGACTCGACTAGTGCATTGAGGCTACAAGAGGGTGTCAATCTCTTGGAAAACAACAGACAGCTTGCATCCCCATTTTAACGCATAGTCTGGGCCTTGACAACCCATACCATACTGGATGGATGTGCAACTTTGCATGCATTGGTAATTTTTTTCTCAAACCCACCCATGAAAAGTTTCAAAACCATCCAATATGGCTTGGGCAATCCCGACCCATACTATGCACTCAAATGAGGCTTATGTCTTATACGACCCATTTTAGCACATAGTAAGGGCCTTGAATGGCTCTACCAATTTGGATGGTTGTGCAAATTTCCAGGGGGGGGATTGTAAGGTCTCTACTTTCAAATTTCACACAAGTTCTATTACGCATTTGTATTTTTTTGAACCATCACTCCTTATTTAAGATATTCGAGTTCAAATTATGAATCGTAGGTTGAGAAAACCTAGAAATTAAAATTTACGCTACAAAATTATGACATGTTTAGCTATATGAATCACTAACTAACTTCTTGCAAGACTTATTTACTGATTGTAGAATTTTCTTTTACTACTATAAAGTTAATATAAGACTGTAAAGTTTAACTTAAAAATGTAAAGTAAATTATCATTAAGAAAATAAATAAAATAATTATAAAGACAAAAGAATACACAGGGATGACAAATGAAGACACATGGATCACATAGGAGGGGACAAAGTGGGACACACTGTCACATGAAAAACGAGAGGCTACTCTTGACTAATCTTAATGAGTGGAGGCTTGTGTGGCCTTATCTTTTGATGATAATGACAAAGTGGTCAAGCTCATGGGTACCACAAGGGTACCAAAAACGCGGGTATGATTTTTGGGAAAAAAAATAAAAAAAATATTTTTAATTGTAAAAGAAATTATTTTTTTTTGAAAAAAAGTTGGACGTTTTTCTTTCTGCTATAAATAGAGCATCCATACTCACACTTTAGACATAGAGATTGCCTCTATAGCGCTCACGAAGTGCTGCCACTTCTCTTAGAGAGAAGGCATCCACAAACCACTAAGAGAGCAAAAACTCTAGTGGACTAATAAGGTGCGTATTAATTAAGCATTCAATTAACTTTATGAATGATGTATGTGTGCTATCTCTAACTCTAATCTCTCTAATAGATTAGTAAGATTCAATTAGCTATGTGTATGTGTGCTATCTCTTACTCTAATCTCTAATGGATTAGTAAGATTCAATTAGTTACGTGTGTGTGTGTGTGCGCTATCTCTTACTCTAATATCTCTAATAGATTAGTAAGATTCAATTAGTTATGTGTGTGTGTGTGCTATCTATTACTCTAATCTTCTAATAGATTAGTAAGATTCAATTAGCTTTAAGAAGGATATGTGTGTGTGTGTGTGTGTTATCTTTTACTCTAGTCTCTCTAATAGATTAGTAAGATTCAATTAGTTATGTGTGTGTGTGTGCTATCTATTACTCTAATCTTCTAATAGATTAGTAAGATTTAATTAGCTTTAAGAAGGATATGTGTGTGTGTGTGTGTGTAATCTTTTACTCTAATCTCTCTAATAGATTGGTGAGATTCAATTAGCTTTAGAAAAGTATGTGTGTGTTCTCTTTTACTTTAATCTTTCTCATGGATAGTAAGATTCAATTAACTTTAGAAACAATGTGTGTGTATGTTTTCTCTTACTCTAATTTCTCTAAGGATACCTAATCTCTCTAGTTAGTACATCTTCACTATTAACTTATATATTGTTAATTGAAAGTTAATACATAAGAAAACTCATCATATTCTTATTATACATGATGAAATTCTCATTCACCAATGTTATTATCAATTCGGTTAAATAGAATTTTGAATAATACTGGGGCGGTCCGGGGCGGGCAACAAGAAGAGTGGCCTCTAGACACCCTTCAAGGCTCCCGTGCTGCTCAATGGGGCTGGGGCACAACACAACACAAACCAAAACAACAAACCCACCGCCAAATCCCAACTACACAAGGGGCACCACCTAGTTTAAGAGCGAACTAGGACGCAAAAGAGGAGAATCGTTAGAGCAACCCACAAACAAGCAAGGAATTTACACTAACCCTAACACCAATGGAAATACTCTCACACACTAAAACACGAGAGAGAGAGAGAGAGAGAGAGAGAGAGAGAGAGAGATAGTGAGATAGATAGAGAGAGAGAGAGAGAGAGAGAGAGAGAGATAGTGCTCGGGCTGCTTTGAAATGTATCGGCGATGATCAAGCAAACACAATTATATATTTAAGAAAGAGGGAGAAAGGGGGAGGGGGTGCTTGTTGCATTAATACCTTCTTACAAATCTGTCATGACAAATCAAAGTGAGATTAGTACTTGCTCAACATAGCTTGCGTAAATTTCACCACAACACATCACAAGAAAAGCCACCCCAATCACTGTCTTAAGGCCAGGGGAGTGCTCTCCACCCTGTCGCCCTCTTACAGTATGTGGGATTTATGGCTAGATTGATGACAACACCAGAGACAAGCTATCAAGAACTTAACAAAAAAAAAAAACACCAAGACACTTACGCATCATTGTTGTCCATTACTTCACGTTGGAAGGGAGACAAAGTATCCAAGCTTAGTCCAAATCCACCCTCCTTGATTCAGCGAATGTTGGGCTTACACTAGTAGGAGAAATGATAGATTTCCTACTCTCAATTGAATGATCACTCTCTCTCTTACAATGGCATAGATTCCCCTTGCTAATCCCCTATTACAACACATGCACATGCATAAGACAATGAGCTTCCACTCAAGAGCTCCTTCTAGAGAGGTTGAGCTTGGCTTCTCAAGCTATAGCATAGTGCTCTTGCTTATGGCTCCCCCCCTTTTATGCTAGCTACACCCTCCTTTTATAGCAATTTTGAAGGCTAGGGTTACTCCTCTAACCATGGTTGGGTTAGATTTTCAGCAATTTATCTAATTTCTTTTGCTTGGAATTATCAAGAAGTTGGTGGGGAAAGAGAGAGGAGAGAAATGGAGGTGATAGGACTTTTCATAGTGGGTTAGTGTTAGTAGAGTTAGTATTAATTTACAAATGGAATTGGATATTTACAATGGGAGTATCCATGTAGGATACAAATAAGGAAGAAAAACTCTTAAGAGGTAAGAAAAGGTGGATTTCTTACAAGGTTGATGCTCCAAGTGTCTTGAGTAGGACCAATTTTGACGCTTGTTGACGGTCCACTAGCTTTGACGGTACATTTTTTCTCCACTCTTGACCTTTCTTGAGAGACAAGGTAATTGAAGCTGAGTAATCAACCACCATGATGCTGTCTTTTAAGAGAAGAGGCTGAATTTTGTGGTTTTTTGATAGATATGGGTAATTTGGAGGAGGAAAAATGAGACTAGGTGGTCAATTTTGGAATGGAATTGTGTGTGGGAGGTATGAGTTCACCATGGTTTCTCTTATTCTTCAAGGTTGAGGAGAAGGTGAGTAGTGTGCAGAGAGGAGTGGTGAGAGAGATGGGGATGATGAGTGGAGAAGTGTGTGTGAAAGAGGAAAATGATAAAGTGGAAGAGAGAGTGTGGCTGCATAGCATGGAAAAACTGGGGTCCACTAAAAAAATCATAGCTCACAGCTGGTAGCTCCAAAAATCATGAAAAAAATTGGGGTGATTATTCAGGGAGTGGGCTACATTTTCTCTTTTGACCACCGCTCCAAATTCAGAGTGGAGATAGGTGCCAACATTCTCACCAAAAAGCCTGTTTTTTATGCCTGCAAAAGTCTTTTAGTGGCCCCCTCCTTTGTTGAATTTGTACAATGCATCCAAGAGTGAGCCCCTCCTTTGTCATATTATAATACAAAGCATTCAAGTTGCCCTTGACCCATGCATGGAGGAGGATTATTGGTGAAATAAGAAATATATACATGGTGGGACTAGTGTATGGACTATTCATGGACTTTAGCTCAATGAGCACATGGTGTTAGAATAATGAGTAAAAATAATAATAAAAATATGGAGGAGTTATGGATATGGAAAGATATTGGAATCATATGATATGGTCCCTCCTTGAATTATTTTGGGTGAAAGAGGAAAAGGTATGCAAGTAAATAATATAATAAAAGTAACCAATGAGTAGAAATCAATTTTTTGTTTTCACGAGGGTGAGGGTGAAAATGTGGGAGTGATTTGTATAAAGGAAAAATATGAGGTTAGAGTATGTACATATTGGCAAAAAAATATAATTATGGTGTAAGAGGATGAAAGAAGGTGTACATAGGTTTAATAAAACACACACCTAAGTAGAAATATTTAAATAAAATACCAAAATAATTATAAAAAATCCCTATATTTAGGCCATATATACAATGAAATATTTACACACAAAGAGGCCATAATATACTTTTATTTTTTTATTTTTTTTTATTTTTTTTGGCTCACCTAGCCCAGTGACTAGCTAGCTGAGGGTTTTTAAGAAGATATGGGAAAAGTCCCGTGACTCACGCACGCCTATGTACAGTGAAATGGTAGGGATAGCCACAGTGTTTGGGTGATTTTGGTAGGGTGAGGTAACTCACTGTGGCAATTACAAAGAGCCGAAAAAACGGCTATCATTAGCCCTCCCCCTGGATGATGGTATATTCATGTACCATCATAGAGCATCTTTTCCAAAGAGAGTGCTTCAGAGTCCTTGACGAGATCTTCATTGTTTGGCCCCTCAGAATTTTGGCTGGAGTTACACTCATGCTTCATGTAACAAGACTTACATAAGACAGCGGCCTTTGGACAGATCTTTGGTAGATCCTTTGGTAGAAGGCGACTCAAATAGGGCTTCAAGCGATACCCGTTTACTTTCCTGGAGTGCTCTTTACCATTCAAGTCCATAAGCTGATAGTAACTTGAATTGAAAGCCTTCTTGACTATGTATGGCCCTTGCCATCTTGTTTCAAACTTGGCATCAAAACGATTGTCAAGTCGATTGTCATACCTTAGCACAAGCTCTCCTTCCTTGATGCCTTTGTCCTTAAGTTTCTTGTCGTGCGTTTCTTTCGCTTGTGTGGCTTTTCTCTTGTAGCACTCATATGCTGCTTCTCTTTTCCACTCAAGCTCCACTAACGTAAGAAGTCGATCCATCCATGCCTCTTGATCATCTTGTGCTCCTTTGGCATGAAGTTGCATTGTTGGAATGTTGAGCTCGATAGGCTGCAAAGCCTCTTGACCATAGACCAAGTGAAATGGTGTGAACTCCGTGGCTTCCCTATATGTGGTTCGATATGCCCACAAGGCACCATCCAAGAAGTCATCCCATAATTTTGTCTTGTTTTGCACCATCTTTCTAATGATTCCTGCAATGACACCATTAGCCTTCTCCACCAAACCATTTGACTGTGGGTAGTATGGTGTGCTATGACGATGTAGAATGTGAAGCTCTTCACAAACTTCTGTGAACAATCCTTTTCTAAACCCTGGACCATTATCAGAAACAATCTCCAAAGGTGTGCCAAATCTACAACAAATGTGAGTGTAGACGAATTTTCTCACTGTCTTCTCATTTACCTTTGCCACACTTTGTGCTTCCACCCACCTAGTCATATAGTCTACAGCCACTAGAATGTAGAGTTTACCATTTTTTGTCCTAGGCAGAGGACCCATAGCATCAATGCCCCACTTTTCAAAGGGTCCATTTGCAAGCACTACTTGCCTCGGGCCATGCACCAACCTTCGATTTCCATTTATCTGACAAGTGTGACAGCTTTTACACCAATGTTGAACATCCACATGCAAACTTGGCCAAACATACCCCGAAAGCAAAATCTTCTTCACAGTTAATTCTTGGGCAAAATGACCACCACATGCCTCTTCATGCAAACCTTTTAGAATGGCTGGAATTTCCTTGATAGTTGGTACTCGTCTGCACACTTGATCCTTCCCTCTTTGATAGAGGGAGCCTTCTAGGAAGAGATATACGCTTGCCTTCTTCATGAGTCTCCTCTTCTGAGCTTTTGTGAAGTCTGGTGGAAACTCACCCTCCAAAATGTAGCCAATGATGGGAGCCAATGACTCCAATCCCTGGTACCTCGGTTGCTTCACAGCAGCCGCCACCATGATGACCTGCACTTCTTTCTTTACACATGCAACGGCTTGTTGTGCAAGTAAATCAGCATCTTCATTCTGTTTCCTAGGAATATGATATAGTTGCACTTCTTCAAATTGATTAAACAATCTACGAATGGCATGAACTTTTGTCCGTAATCTCTCATTCTTGCATGCCCAAATGCCTAAAATCTGTTTAACAATGAGAAGTGCATCTCCCTTTACCATGAGGCGTTGTATCCCTTGGCCAATGCACATCTTCAAACCATGAAGTAGAGTGTCATATTCTGCTTCATTGTTGCTAGCTGAACTTGGTAGATTGAACTTCTCTTTCATGACCACCTCTCCACTTGGGTTGAGCAACACTAGCCCTCCCCCTGCTTTTCCTGTGGCTCGACGAAAAGCTCCATCAAAGAACAAAGTAAAATCATTAGGAATACTTTTTGGTGGTGGCAATGGTAGGGTCTTTACTTCAGGCACCTTAATCTCCTTTTCGTGCACCCTATAAGTGAGAATCCCTGCCAATTGTGCACGCACACTATCTTCTACCTTGAAAGAGTATTGAAACTCTTGCAACTCCATAATCCACTTTGAGATCCTAGTACTAAGATTCATTTGAGATGACACCCAAGGGAACAAATTTTCTGCAGTGAGAATTACAAAAGGTTTTGGTAGCAGGTAGGATCTAAACTTTCTCACCGCAAACATGAGAGAAAGCATCATGAGTTCTGCTTCTGTGTAGTCTCTCTCCAAAGCATTCATGACCCTACTAGCAAAGTAGATGGGTCGCATCCTTGTACTGTGGGGATCTTGTTGTAGCAACACAACACCAATTGTTTCTTTCCCAGCACTAGAGCTAACAAAGAATGTGTACTCCCAACAAGGAGGCATGAGTGTTGGTAGCTCTGACAAAATGACTTTAATGTTACAAAAGTACTCTTCAAGCTCATCAGACCATGCAAATTTTACTTGTTGTGTCAACTTTTGCAAAGGGTGAAGTAACTCCGAGGCTAAGTGAATGAAGCGTGACATATACTTCACCTTTTGAATGAATGAGACGACCTCCTTAAGACTCTTGGGTGATGGTAGCTCAATAAGAGCCTTTGCCTTCGAAGGATCCACTTCAATGCCTTTGTAAGAAATTTTATGACCAAGCAAGGTTACTTCATCCTCACCTATATGGCACTTGTCGGGGTTGAGTTGACCTCCCATGTCGTAGAGCTTCTTTAAACCTTCTTCTACCCTTTGTAGATGCAATGATTTTGAGCTATAAATACAGAAATCATCAATGAACACCCTAATTGACTTTCCAAAGAATGCTTGAAACACCATATTCATGAAACGTTGGAATGTTGCAGGAGCATTTGTCAGACCAAATGGCATGACTCTAAAAGCATAACAACCCCAAGGAGTGATAAAGGTTGTTTTCAATTGATCCTCCAGTGCAATCCCTATTTGAAAGTAACCTGAGTAACCATCGCACACAGTGTACTTCTCATGACCAGCTACCTCATTTAGTATCTCATCCTGGAATGGGAGGGGAAAGTGATCTCTCTTTGTTGCCTCATTGAGGGGACGGTAATCCACACACACCCTCCACTTGCCGTTCTTCTTAGGAGTGACAACAACAGGAGAGACCCACTCCGAATTCTCCACTGGATAAATGAACCCTGCTGCTAGAAGCTTTCTTACCTCCTTGAGTAAAGCCTGCTCCTTGATGACTCCTAGCCTTCGTAGCTTCTGAGCCTTAGGTGTGGCCTCTGGCTTCAACTCAATTTTGTGTTGAACAGCATCTACTCCACGCACATCGGTGTAGTCTTTAGCAAAAAGCCTTGGAAACTTCCTTAGCACACATTTGAACTCCTCTCTTTCATCCTTTGTAAGTGTTGTTGATAGCATACCTTCCAGCATCCCTTCATCTTGATCACCTTCGTTCTCTTGAGGACCTACCTCCTCCAAGCCTTGACAAGAGGTCTCTTGGTTGCTTGGCTTAAACCTTACCCCCATGACTTCGATGGAAGACTCCTCTTCAGTAATGCTGCCGCTACTTTCTTCTTCTGAAGTGCTATCGGTCCAACCTTCTTCCGTCTCACTTTGAGATGATTCTTCATGGAGCTCCTCTTGGCGTTGCTCCTTCATGTCAAAGACAACCTTCTTGTGATTGTCATTCCTGCAAATTAGCTTTCCACTCTCCCAATCCTGCAAAGCTCGCATTTTCATTAGCCATGGTCTTCCTAGGATAAATGGGTAACCATTTCCCTTGGTAGACATGACATAGAAATCCACTGCCTTCTTAATGCCAAAGGCCTCCACAAAAACATTTTTACAAATGCCTACGCACCTAGCCTTGCTATTGTTTGCCATCTTGACCCTAATTTCAGGTGTCTCATGGATGTGCATGCCTAGTTTTTGCATGAGTCCCTCTGTCATGATGCAAATTTGTGCACCCCCATCCACTAGACCTTTCCTAACCAATCTCCCTTTGATGTAACAGTCTAGCACCGGTGTAATGTCCTCATTCATTTCAGCTTGTGCAATTTTTACAACAGGCACACTCTCTTTTACCTTTCTCCTAGTGCTAACTGCCCTTGTTAAATCCCTCCTAGCTTGTGGACATAATGCAAGAAATTGAGGCCATGAAATATCAGGACCCTTACCTCTCATGTCTTCCAACAAGTTGTACGGAGCCATACCATGTCCAAGAGGGAAGTCTTGGAGGTTGATACGACGTCGAGTCCTCTTGGTTTCCTTGGTTCCCTTTGCCTTCTTGCCTTGTCCATGGTCACTCTGTGATGTGACTCCTTCTTTCTCTTTACCTTTTCCTCGGCCACGCTTAATTCCATTGGCTTCCATGTCAACCTCATTTGAATTTGTCACCTCTACCACATGCACATTTGGATCTGGCAAAGGTGGAACTCCTTCTACCCCTTGTGGAGGTGGTCTTGGTCCATTTGGCCTTTGTAGAAGCCTTGGTTGTTGACCAGTTCCTTCACCTGCATTCATCACTGGGTAATTCAAGTTAGGCCTCCCTGGCTCCCCACGGGGCCAAGGACAATTATACATCCCATGTCCAGACTCTCCGCAATTCCAACATTGCAAGACTCTCCTAGGTCGTGGATCTCGCTCTTCAGACTTCTTTGCTTGTCCCTTTGGACCTACAGCTTGTGCAAGGTGAATTGACAGGCTTCTTAAAGATTCGTTTAACTTCTCAATTACTTCCGCCGTTACCTCAGGAAGCTCCCTCGATGTTGATGCTTGTGACTTACCTTTGGGTCTAAGACCTTCTATTGGAACCTCTCCCCTTAAGCACTTGAGTTTCCTATACTTCTCAGCAGCCCTAGTTTCAGCTGCATCAAAAGTAGCAGGTGCACCCGCCTCAACTTTTACCTTAAGGTCAGGAAAGAGTCCGGCTATGAACCTCTCCTTCTTTAAAAATTCTGCACCATCACCAGGGTTAGTAACATTTCGTATCCATAGAGCCCAAAGACGTAGAAACTCTTGCTTGTACAAGTAGTAGTCATCTAAGTCTTTTTGCTTATGAGAAACAATGTCTTGCCATAGTTTTTGAGTGTTTTGGGGATCAAAGAAGTATCTCTTAAAACGATTCAAAACTTCTGTGTAATTCCCCTTAACTTCCTCAGGCAAAGAGTCAAACCAAGTACTAGCATCTTTCCTAAGGACCACCTCAAACATTTCTACACGTTCTTGATCGGTTACTATCCTCTTGATACGGCAAGACATCTTGAAATTTGCTAAAAATAATTCTGCATCCTCTCCAGGCTCTCCAAAGAAAAGAGGATATCCAGACATTTGGCGTTGGCTCTCCATTATTATGAAAGATTACAATACGAGTTACAATAAGGGATACAATAGAGATCTAGAACCACTCGCCTGCAAATGAAGAAGTGAGAAAATATCACTCTAGGTTTTCTTCTTCAGCTATCCAAGCTTCAATAAGGTCTCGATTTGTTTGATCAAAACAAAAGGGTAGACTATTGATGAGCTCTAAGAAGGGTTGAAATTCTTCAAAGCTAAGGCGATAAACAGAAATCTCTAGAACTTCATTTTCTGGATCCAAAAGAGCAACCACGTCCCAAGTGATAAATTGCACTTGCTCTACAATTCCCAATGCACAAGCGGTTTGTATAAAAACTAGATCTTCATGCTCGTCGAAGGCCGTGAGAAAGTAGCAATTGACTAGGAGCTCCTTTCCTTCGAGTTCCACACAGTCGGAGTGAGGCAACCTTCTCACAATTTCATAAAGAACATCCTCATCAAGTCCAATCAAGTTTGCAAGATTTAAAGACTCCACTTGTGCTACAAAATTCCTGGACAAAAACTCCTTAGGATTATGGTTAAATCATTCAAAAGCATAAAGAGATTTACAATGTCTCTATGAACAAAGTGTCATAGAAAGTAGAGAAGGATGAGAATTTATACAAATTTGCAATCTTCTCTATGCTCTCTTTATTAAGACAAGCTCTGAATAGCTCCCTATCTCCTTTGTTGAAAGCGAAAGGAAGACTATTAATAAGACGCAAATGAGGGAAAAATTCACCAAATGTGAGTCTATGAAGCATGAACTCTGGCCGCAAGTTTCCTGAAGAGTCTTCCTCAATGGTGAAATGCACTCGCCAAACGCCAAATTTTACTCTATTTACCAATCTTAGGGCACACACTAGTTGGATGAATGCGCGGTCTTCCTTAGTGCCCAACAACAAGAGGAAAATGGAATCAACGCGTAGGACCTTCCGTCTTAACTTCACCACCCTCTTGTTATGAGGGAGACGCCTTACTACTTGCTCATGCAACTCAATTGGTAATAGAGCTAGATCTCTAAGGATTGAACTTTCACTGCACACACATTCCCAGTTAGAACAAATGATCGTTTTTTTGTTTCTTGTAACAACTTGGACAAAGAAAAAACAAACATACACACTACTTTGCCGGGCTGCACTTCATTTTAAAATAAAATGAACACATGTACATCAAAAGAAGTGTGGTAGTTGATGAGAGGTAGAATGACAGGGTTTGGTGATGCAAGAATTTCTCCTGCTCTTTGGGCACCAAACATGAACACCATTCGTTGTTGAAAATGGATCTTTCTACTAATTGCAACGTTTATTCTAATGTGTGGAGTAAAATGAAAGGGAAAAACCTCTATTCTGGGCCATTATCCATGGCCTATGCATGTCCTAATGCTTAAAACAAAACAAAAATATAGACGTCCAAACTAAGGTCGTACCTAATGAGAGGCAAAATAAAAGGATTTACTGAAGCGTTTATCTCGGCCAACCTAAGAGGACCTAAAATTCTACGAATGACACGTTGAAATTGCAACTTAGTACTAACAATTATCTGTACCTTTTGCCTTGCAATGGGAATGAAGGGATCATACAAATCTTCGTGATTCATGCAAACTACTTGACTATGCTAAAGGTTGATTCTACACAAAAATACACAAGCCGTCCTCAGTGGGGGCACCAATTTGGGGCGGTCCGGGGCGGGCAACAAGAAGAGTGGCCTCTAGACACCCTTCAAGGCTCCCGTGCTGCTCAATGGGGCTGGGGCACAACACAACACAAACCAAAACAACAAACCCACCGCCAAATCCCAACTACACAAGGGGCACCACCTAGTTTAAGAGCGAACTAGGACGCAAAAGAGGAGAATCGTTAGAGCAACCCACAAACAAGCAAGGAATTTACACTAACCCTAACACCAATGGAAATACTCTCACACACTAAAACACGAGAGAGAGAGAGAGAGAGAGAGAGAGAGAGAGAGAGAGAGAGAGAGAGAGAGAGAGAGAGATAGTGAGATAGATAGATAGAGAGAGAGAGAGAGAGAGAGAGAGAGATAGTGCTCGGGCTACTTTGAAACGTATCGGCGATGATCAAGCAAACACAATTATATATTTAAGAAAGAGGGAGAAAGGGGGAGGGGGTGCTTGTTGCATTAATACCTTCTTACAAATCTGTCATGACAAATCAAAGTGAGATTAGTACTTGCTCAACATAGCTTGCGTAAATTTCACCACAACACATCACAAGAAAAGCCACCCCAATCACTATCTTAAGGCCAGGGGAGTCCTCTCCACCCTATCGCCCTCTTACAGTATGTGGGATTTATGGCTAGATTGATGACAACACCAGAGACAAGCTATCAAGAACTTAACAAAAAAAAAAACACCAAGACACTTACGCATCATTGTTGTCCATTACTTCACGTTGGAAGGGAGACAAAGTATCCAAGATTAGTCCAAATCCACCCTCCTTGATTCAGCGAATGTTGGGCTTACACTAGTAGGAGAAATGATAGATTTCCTACTCTCAATTGAATGATCACTCTCTCTCTTACAATGGCATAGATTTCCCTTGCTAATCCCCTATTACAACACATGCACATGCATAAGACAATGAGCTTCCACTCAAGAGCTCCTTCTAGAGAGGTTGAGCTTGGCTTCTCAAGCTATAGCATAGTGCTCTTGCTTATGGCTCCCCCCCTTTTATGCTAGCTACACCCTCCTTTTATAGCAATTTTGAAGGCTAGGGTTACTCCTCTAACCATGGTTAGGTTAGATTTTCAGCAATTTATCTAATTTCTTTTGCTTGGAATTATCAAGAAGTTGGTGGGGAAAGAGAGAGGAGAGAAATGGAGGTGATAGGACTTTTCATAGTGGGTTAGTGTTAGTAGAGTTAGTATTAATTTACAAATGGAATTGGATATTTACAATGGGAGTATCCATGTAGGATACAAATAAGGAAGAAAAACTCTTAAGAGGTAAGAAAAGGTGGATTTCTTACAAGGTTGATGCTCCAAGTGTCTTGAGTAGGGCCAATTTTGACGCTTGTTGACGGTCCACTAGCTTTGACGGTACATTTTTTCTCCACTCTTGACCTTCCTTGAGAGACAAGGTAATTGAAGCTGAGTAATCAACCACCATGATGCTGTCTTTTAAGAGAAGAGACTGAATTTTGTGGTTTTTTGATAGATATGGGTAATTTGGAGGAGGAAAAATGAGACTAGGTGGTCAATTTTGGAATGGAATTGTGTGTGGAAGGTATGAGTTCACCATGGTTTCTCTTATTCTTCAAGGTTGAGGAGAAGGTGAGTAGTGTGCAGAGAGGAGTGGTGAGAGAGATGGGGATGATGAGTGGAGAAGTGTGTGTGAAAGAGGAAAATGATAAAGTGGAAGAGAGAGTGTGGCTGCATAGCATGGGAAAACTAGGGTCCACTAAAAAAATCATAGCTCACAGCTGGTAGCTCCAAAAATCATGAAAAAATTTGGGGTGATTATTCAGGGCGTGGGCTACATTTTCTCTTTTGACCACCGCTCCAAATTCAGAGTGGAGATAGGTGCCAAAATTCTCACCAAAAAGCCTGTTTTTTATGCCTGCAAAAGTCTTTTAGTGGCCCCCTCCTTTGTTGAATTTGTACAATGCATCCAAGAGTGAGCCCCTCCTTTGTCATATTATAATACAAAGCATTCAAGTTGCCCTTGACCCATGCATGGAGGAGGATTATTGGTGAAATAAGAAATATATACATGGTGGGACTAGTGTATGGACTATTCATGGACTTTAGCTCAATGAGCACATGGTGTTAGAATAATGAGTAAAAATAATAATAAAAATATGGAGGAGTTATGGATATGGAAAGATATTGGAATCATATGATATGGTCCCTCCTTGAATTATTTTGGGTGAAAGAGGAAAAGGTATGCAAGTAAATAATATAATAAAAGTAACCAATGAGTAGAAATCAATTTTTTGTTTTCACGAGGGTGAGGGTGAAAATGTGGGAGTGATTTGTATAAAGGAAAAATATGAGGTTAGAGTATGTACATATTGGCAAAAAAATATAATTATGGTGTAAGAGGATGAAAGAAGGTGTACATAGGTTTAATAAAACACACACCTAAGTAGAAATATTTAAATAAAATACCAAAATAATTATAAAAAATCCCTATATTTAGCCCATATATACAATGAAATATTTACACACAAAGAGGCCATAATATACTTTTATTTTTTTATTTTTTTTATTTTTTTTGGCTCACCTAGCCCAGTGACTAGCTAGCTGAGGGTTTTTAAGAAGATATGGGAAAAGTCCCGTGACTCACGCACGCCTATGTACAGTGAAATGGTAGGGATAGCCACAGTGTTTGGGTGATTTTGGTAGGGTGAGGTAACTCACTGTGGCAATTACAAAGAGCCGAAAAAAACGGCTATCAATACTAAAAATTGATTTAGTTGAAGTATAGAATTGAAGTTAGAATTGGATTAGAAATGTCATGCATAAAAGTAATGCATTCCTAAACTTTCACTCGTAATTTACACACTTAATTTTTGATTAATTAAGATTAGAAAATATTTGATGTATAGAAATAAGATGTAGAGCAACAACACTAAGTGTGAATCTGAGTTGACGAGGATTCAAATTACAGACTCTCTTTGAAAACAAGGAGATTACTAGGAAAATTGAACAATTTAAAGTTCTAAGTGTATAACATAAGTGTAGTACAAAAAAATGGTTCCAAAGCGTGCTCGAACCCAAGGCGCTAATGATCATGAAGCTGGTATAAGTAACGGTGAAATCCCTGCGGAAAATGCTTTGTCTCCACCAATCGGACCAATCCGAGCTATGGTACAGGTTAGTATTGCAGTTTCAAGTTATGCATCATTGCATATGCGAGACCATAGGAATATATTATTTACCTTATGAAAAGAAAACACGAACCGAAACCACGGGGCTTAACCCCAAGAAACTCGTCATATGTTTGACAAGTAGGAAAGATTGTCTGGTTAAGCTGTATGCTATAGGAAAGAATGTTTGTCCAAAACCTTCGGTATGGTTTCTCTCAAGTCTCTCTACTTATTAGCGCTGGTATTGTGTGGCAGTTGTCGAGGCGTGAGATGACGCCCAGGATGGCACCGCTGATGTTGTGGTGGGAGTACACCCAGATTAGCCCAGCTGGATACTGCGGTTTTGTTTTGCCGTGGCGTGAGGATGACGCCCAGATTGGCACCGTTGTTGCTGTGATGGGAGTACGTCCAAATTAGCACAACGAGTACTTGTCGAGTGGTATGGGACGCTCATGAGGACAAGGGTTTTTATAAATAATGTATATACCGATCGGACATAATATTGCCAGTAGAGATTCTTGATTGAACCTAATCCAAGGGTTGTTGGTTTAAAATTGGATGACTTCTTGTTTGACAATTGTTTGTAATACTGTTTGAAGGGTTGTTTTAACGAACCGGTATCAAAAATAAAGTAAAGGAACATGTATGTTTAAACAATGTGGTAGTAATTAGATAACAAAAGAAGGGTGAGTGTGGTGTGGAAAGTGGGAGAATGATACCCCGATGGTATCATTCTATGGACGGGTGGACCCGATGAGTCGGGTAACTTTCCAACGCTAGAATTTTTTTTATTAGTCATAAATCTTAAAAGAGACAAACCTTGACGGCTGTGCTTCTGAAACATGGGGAAAGAAGTGCACAGGTTGGTCACTCTAAGATTTATACTTTTAGGTATAATTGATTATAGATAGTTTTTAGATAGGTTTATGGTGGTCACGCTCCGCCATTGAGAGATAGGACCAATCCTTCACTAATGGTTCATGCCCGTGGCTACGTAGTAGCTAAGGCAATGTCCGTTGGTTTTTGTTTCTCAGGGTTGGAGACCTATCAATGGTACTCCGCTCCTCTCGACAAGGACATGGTACTCACACTGGTATCAAAGCCTAAGTTAAATCTTGGGGAGATTTTTAGATTGATGTTTGGATGTTGAAGGATGCGAATGTTTGAAATAATAGAAGAACCTAGAAAAATTGTTTTGAGTTTTTATATGGTATTGAAAACTGAACTTTCCTGGTACAGGAAAATGTTCATTCAGCCTACCAGAAATTCCAGGTGTTCACCATCATGTTTGAAAATGCATGCCAATCACCAAATTATCTGTTTCAAAAAAGGGTGATGATGATTTTGGATAGGGTGTTTGCACCACCTATTCCAAGGGTGCATAGAGGATGGGGCATCAACTGGAGTCCATCTGGAGGAATCTATACCATCGATGCTGACAAGATATGGTGCATGGATACCAATCTTAAGAAACTTCGTTGGGCAGAGGAGTTAAAAGTCATCGAAGTTTATCTTTTTCTTGGTACTAAGAATCCGGATGCTACCATTACCTTGGGAGGAGAAAAGATATCTCAGACTCAATGGGTCTATAACCAAGTTACAAAAGTTATCCATGGTGGTAGGATTTGACCCATATGTGTATCTCGTAGCTTTCAAGGGTCAAAAGAAACTTATTATTTCGATCCTTTAGCCTATCCTTTTGTAGTCACTAAACTCAAAATATAGAGACATTACAATCCTTGTACCTAAAGACTACCAATCTTGGTAGCAAATAATATGTGTATAAGTAAAGTTTGGATTAATATTATCTTTTGTTTGTATTATTGTCTGATCAAGTCTTACCTTAAAATGGATTAAAGTTAGAGTATCCAATAAAGTTTCACTTAATCTATATTGCACAGAGTGTGCGGTGTACACATCTCTTCAAGAGAAAAAGCTACTTCTCAAGAAAGCTAAACTTCCCTCTTTCAAAGGGGAAGGAGCCCTAGTTGAGCGCGATGCTGAAGTGTGGCTCGAAGAGATGGAGGATTATTTTGCTGCTGCTGGTCCTACTCCCGATAACCAGGCAATGTTGGCTATGTTTCGTCTCACGGGGGATGCCAAGCTTTGGTGGAAACAACACTGCAAAGATAATCAAGTAGCTCAAAATACTCAAACTTGGGAAGACATTAAGTATGCTGTCAAAGGACGTTATCTTCCACTTGCACACGCATCCCTTAAGATGAATGAATTCTTCAACTTACGTCAGTTTCATCTTACAGTGCAAGAATACTACTCCAAATTTGTAACTCGTAGGCGCTATGATCCGCCAATGACCGCAGATCAACAAGTAGCCCGTTTCTGCCAGGGGCTAAATTCTCCTTTAAATACTCGTCTAGAAGCCATGAGGCCTGTAAATTTGCAAGATGCTCTTTTAAGAGCTAAACCCTTAGCTAAAGAGATGTCAAACTCTCAAAGGGTACGAAATGGAAATTTAAGGAATGCTGGAAGGAGAGGACGGTCTATGATGTGGAACCAAAGGCAAGTTCACCCAGTTCACCAAACTCATCCAATAGTTGTAGCTTCAGCAAATGGAGCTCAAAATGCAGATCTTAGATGCTATGAATACAACGAGCTAGGACATTTTAGGAATGTATGTCCTAGGCGAGTCTCCGCAACAAATACACCTAATCGAGCTAGAGGACGAGGACAAATAATAAATCATGGAGGAAGAAATGGAGGACGAGGTCGAGGGTGCGGAATAGCTGCCAGAGTCAATGCTATCATAGGAGCACCAACATTGGGAGAAGAACAAGAGGAAAGAGCAACTCTACATGCTGCAATTGATAACCCAAGAGTGCATTAGGAGGAGTCCTTACTCAAGAAGTAAGGCCTGTAGCTTATACTTCTCGGAAGCTTAGGATTCATGAAGTGAATTATGCTACACATGATTTAGAATTGCTAGCAGTTATTCATGCTCTCAAGCTATGGAGACATTATCTATTGGGACACAAATTCCAGTTGGTAATAGATCACAAGAGTCTTAAGTGGATTTTTACCCAACCTAACCTTAACATGAGACAGAGGAGATGGATAGAGCTCATGCACGAATATGATTTTGATATTAAATTTAGACCAAGTAAGGATAATGTTGTGGCAGATGCCCTAAGCCGTAAAGCTTTTCTGGGGGCAATTTCCATGGCTAACAACCCTATTCTAGACAAGGTCTTGGATGCTGCTATCAGAGATACAGATTACCAGATGCTTGCTAGTATCCTACGTGAAGAGAGGGTATCATCAAATCAGCCTAAACCTCTACATTACTCCTTAGAAGATGAGAAAATTTACTATAGGAATCGATTATGCATACCTAAGGATTCTACCCTAAGGAATGCTATCCTATATGAAGCACATGATGGCCCAACTTCAAGACATCCAGGTTATGCCAAAACCATCAATGCAATTCGCAGAAGTTACTATTGGCAAGGTATGAAGGGTGATGTCCTTCTCTATGTCAAGCAGTGTTTGTCTTGTCAAAGGATTAAGGCAGAGAGACTAAAGATACCAGGTAAATTACATCCTTTAGATATTCCCCAAATGAAATGGGAATGTATTAGCATGGACTTTATCACCGGGTTTCCTTCTGTCCAAGCTGGCTATGATTCAATCATGGTCATAGTCGACTTGCTTACTAAAGTGGATCACTTAATCCCAGTCAAGACAACCTTTACAGCTTCAGATATTGCTCGTCGGTTTGTGAAGGAGGTTTTCAGAATTCATGGTTTACCCAAGAGGATTGTTAGCGATCGTGATGCCAAGTTTACTTCAAATTTTTGGGTATCATTGTTTCAAGCTATTGGAACCCATTTATGTTTTAGTACTGCTTATCATCCTCAAACTGATGGCCAAACTGAAAGAGTTAATCAAGTAATTGAAGACATCCTTAGAGCCTACTGCAATAGAGAACCTCGCAAGTGGATTCAATACCTACCCTTGGTAGAGTATGCATACAATTCCTCTACTCATAGAAGTATTGGAATGACACCTTTTAATGCTCTTTATGGTCAAGAATGTTTATCACCTCTTAACTTTTCTGACCCCACTATAAGGGTAGAAGCCTCAAAGAAAATGCTTGAAGAAATGGAAGCTCAAACCAAAGCTATTCGAAGGGATATTCAAGCGGCTCAAAATCGACAAAAGATGAGGACATCTCAAATTCTAAGTCGGGGAGATTGTAAGGTCTCTACTTTCAAATTTCACACAAGTTCTATTACACATTTGTATTTTTTTTGAACCATCACTCCTTATTTAAGATATTCGAGTTCAAATTATGAATCGTAGGTAGAGAAAACTTAGAAATTAAAATTTACGCTACAAAATTCTGACATGTTTAGCTATATGAATCACTAACTGACTTATTGCAAGACTTATTTACTGATTGTAGAATTTTCTTTTACTACTATAAAGTTTATATAAGACTGTAAAGTTTAACTTAAAAATGTAAAGTAAATTATCATTAAGAAAATAAATAAAATAATTATAAAGACAAAAGAATACACAGGGATGAAAAATGAAGGCACATGGATCACATAGGAGGGGACAAAGTGGGACACACTGTCACATGAAAAAGGAGAGGCTACTCTTGACTAATCTTAATGAGGGGGGGCTTGTGTGGCCTTATCTTTTGATGATAATGACAAAGTGGTCAAACTCATGGGTACCACAAGGGTACCAAAAACGCGGGTATGATTTTTGGGAAAAAAAAAAAAAAAAATATTTTTTATTAAAAAAAATTATTTTTTTTGAAAAAAAAGTTGGACGTTTTTCTTTCTGCTATAAATAGAGCATCCATGCTCACACTTTAGACATAGAGATTGCCTCTATAGCGCTCACGAAGTGCTGCCACTTCTCTTAGAGAGAAGGCGTCCACAAACCACTAAGAGAGCAAAAACTCTAGTGGACTAATAAGGTGCGTATTAATTAAGCATTCAATTAACTTTAGGAATGATGTATGTGTGCTATCTCTAACTCTAATCTCTCTAATAGATTAGTAAGATTCAATTAACTATGTGTATGTGTGCTATCTCTTACTCTAATCTCTAATGGATTAGTAAGATTCAATTAGTTATGTGTGTGTGTGTGTGTGCGCTATCTCTTACTCTAATATCTCTAATAGATTAGTAAGATTCAATTAGTTGTGTGTGTGTGTGTGCTATCTATTACTCTAATCTTCTAATATATTAGTAAGATTCAATTAGCTTTAAGAAGGATATGTGTGTGTGTGTGTTATCTTTTACTCTAATCTCTCTAATAGATTAGTAAGATTCAATTAGTTATGTGTGTGTGTGTGGTATCTATTACTCTCATCTTCTAATAGATTAGTAAGATTTAATTAGCTTTAAGAAGGATATGTGTGTGTGTGTGTGTGTGTGTGATCTTTTACTCTAATCTCTCTAATAGATTGGTGAGATTCAATTAGCTTTAGAAAAGTATGTGTGTGTGTTCTCTTTTACTCTAATCTTTCTCATGGATAGTAAGATTCAATTAACTTTAAAAAAGATGTGTGTGTATGTTTTCTCTTACTCTAATCTCTCTAAGTATACCTACTCTCTCTAGTTAGTACATCTTCACTATTAACTTATATATTGTTAATTGAAAGTTAATACATAAGAGAACTCATCATATTCTTATTATACATGATGAAATTCTCATTCACCAATGTTATTATCAATTAGGTTAAATAGAATTTTGAATAATACTAAAAATTGATTTAGTTGAAGTATAGAATTGAAGTTAGAATTGGATTAGAAATGTCATGCATAAAAGTAATGCATTCCTAAACTTTCACTCGTAATTTACACACTTAATTTTTGATTAATTAAGATTAGCAAATATTTGAGGTATAGAAATTAGATGTAGAGCAACAACACTAAGTGTGAATCTGAGTTGACGAGGATTCAAATTACACACTCTCTTTGAAAACAAGGAGATTACTAGGGAAATTGACCAATTTAAAGTTCTAAGTGTATAACATAAGTGTAGTACAAAAAAATGGCTCCAAAGCGTGCTCGAACCCAAGGCGCTAATGATCATGAAGCTGGTATAAGTAACGGTGGAATCCCTGCGAAAAATGCTTTGTCTCCACCAATCGGACCAATCCGAGCTATGGTACAGGTTAGTATTGCAGTTTCAAGTTATGCATCATTGCATATGCGAGACCATAGGAATATATTATTTACCTTATGAAAAGAAAACACGGACCGAAACCACGGGGCTTAACCCCAAGAAACTCGTCATATGTTTGACAAGTAGGAAAGATTGTCTGGTTAAGCTGGTTGCTATAGGAAAGAATGTTTGTCCAAAACCTTCGGTATGGTTTCTCTCAAGTCTCTCTACTTATTAGCGCTGGTATTATGTGGCAGTTGCCGAGGCGTGAGATGACGCCCAAGATGGCACCGCTGATGTTGTGGTGGGAGTACACCCAGATTAGCCCAGCTGGATACTACGGTTTTGTTTTGCCGTGGCTTGAGGATGACGCCCAGATTGGCACCGTTGCTGCTGTGACAGGAGTACGTCCAGATTAGCACAACGAGTACTTGTCGAGTGGTATGGGACGCTCATGAGGACAAGGGTTTTTATAAATAATGTATATACCGATCGGACATAATAGCGTGAGTAGAGATTCTTGAGTGAACCTAATTCAAGGGTTGTTGGTTTAAAATTGGACGACTTCTTGTTTGACAATTGTTTGTAATACTGTTTGAAGGGTTGTTTTAATGAACCGGTATCAAAAATAAAATAAAGGAACATGTATGTTTAAACAATGTGGTAGTAATTAGATAACAAAAGAAGGGTGAGTGTGGTGTGGAAAGTGGGAGAATGATACCCTGACAGTATCATTCTATGGACGGGTGGACCCGATGAGTCGGGTAACTTTCCAATGCTAGAATTTTTTTTTATTAGTCATAAATCTTAAAAGAAACAAACCTTGGCGGCTGTGCTTCTGAAACATGGGGAAAAAAGCGCACAGGTTGGTCACTCTAAGATTTATACTTTTAGGTATAATTGAATATAGATAGTTTTTAGATAGGGTTATGGTGGTCAGGCTCCGCCATAGCGAGATAGGACCAATCCTTCACTAATGGTTCATGCCCGTGGCTACGTAGTAGCTAAGGCAATGTCTGTTGGTTTTTCTTTCTCAGGATTGGAGACCTATCAAAGGTACTCTGCTCCTCTCAAAAAGGGGTTGGGACCTCACAGGGATAATGGTGCTCACCCCCACCCATGAAAACTCTTGTGCTTATCAAATATAGTTTGGGTGATCAAGAACCATACTATGCGCTAAAATAGGCCGTATGAGCCATATGGTCCATTTTAGCGCATATTATAGACCTGGATCACCCAAACCATATCAAATGATTGTGCAACTTTGCACGAGTGGAAAAATGGTGCTCACCCTCACTGGTGCAAAGTCTCGTTTCCATCCAATATGGTTTGAGCAGTCTCGATCCATGCTATACGTTGTAAGCCCTAAACCCTTAACCCGAAATTATAATTTCTAAACCATAAACCCAAATACTTAAACCTTGAACTCTAAACCTAGATCCTTATCCCTTCTAAACTCTAACCATATACCCTAAACCCTAAAGCTTAAACCATAAACCATAAACCATAAATCTTAAACCTTGAATCTCAAACCCTAAATCATAAAACTTAACCCATAAACTTGAAACCCTAAACCTTAAACCTTTAACCATAAATCCTAAACCATGTACCTTATACCCCAAAACCCTAACCCTAAACCCTAACCCATAAATCCCAAACTCGAATGGTTGTGAAACTTTGGACGGGTGGGGGAATGGTGTTTCACAGCCATCTAATATGGTTTGGGTAGTCCCCATCCATTCTTTGAGTTAAATGGGCCGTATGGCTACCCTATACCCTAAACCTAACCATGAACCCTAAACCTTAACCCATAAACCCTAAACTTGGATGACTATGTAACTTTGCACTAGTGGAGAAATGGTGCTCACCCCCACCCATGCAAAGTATCATAGCCATCCAATATGGTTTGGACTGTTTTGACCCATATTATGTGCTAAAATGGACTATATGGCTCATACGACCCATTTTAGTGCTTAGTATGGGCATTGACTACCTATATCATATCCAATGGTTGTGCACATTTGCACAGGTGAAAAAATGGTGATCACCCCCACCCATGAAATTTTTCCCAGCGTCCAAAATGGTATGGGCTGTCAAGGCCCATACTATGTGCTAAAATTGGACATATGGCTCATACAACAAATTTTAGCACATAGTATGGGTCGAGACCATACAAACCATATTGGATGGCCACAAAAAATTTCATGGACAGGGTTGAGTACTATCTACTCATTTGTGAAAATTCTCATGGCTATTTGATATGGTTTTGGTGTCAAGACCGATAATATTTGCTAAAATGGATCGTATAAGACATACAATCCATTTTAGCACATAGTATGGTTTAGGACAGCCCAAAACATATTGGATGGCCACAAAACTTTGTACCAACCGAGGTGATCATCATTAATTCATCCATGTAATGTTATACAACCATCCGATATGGTATAGGCAATGAAGCCCCATATTATGCTCTAAACCGGGACGTATGAGCCATACATCCCATTTTAGCGCATAGTATGAGTCGTGATTACCAAAACTATATTGGATGGCCACAAGACGTTTTAGGAGTGGGAAAGAGTATAATTTTTCCACCCCTAAAAAATTTCCTAGCCATACAATCTGGAATGGACAGTCAAGGCCCATATTATGTGCTACAATGAGACATATAGCTCATACAACAAATTTTAACACATAGTATGGGTCAAGACCTCTCAAACCGGATAGCCATAATACTTTGCATGGGAGAAGTTTAGTACGATTTTATCAGTCTTGTAAAGTCTTAGAGCTATCCGATATGGTCTGGGTGGTCAAGACCCATACTATGCACTAAAATGGGTAGTATGAGCCATAAGACCCATTCTAGCACATAGTATGGTTTGAGACCACCAAAACCATATTGGATGACCACAAGGATTTTTATAGGTGGTTATGAGCACTATTATTCAATCCCTACAAAGTTTCATAGGTATCCAATATGGTATGGGCGATTAGGACCCATAATATGAGCTAAAAGGGTCGTATGAGACATACTGTCCATTTTAGCACATAGTATGGTTAGGGATCACCAAAAACATATCGGACGGCCACAAGACTTTGCATTGATGGGAGTGATCACCATTACTTCATCCCTACAATTTTTCACAACCATCCAATTAAGTATGGACGGTCAAGGCCCATATTATGTGCTTAAATGAGACGTGTGAGCCATACGGTCCATTTTAGTGCATAGTATGGGTCGAGATTGCCCAAACTATATTGGATGGCCACAATAATTTCATGAGTGGGGGAGAGTATATTTTTTCCACTCTAAATTTTTTTATAGCCATCTGATATGGTATGGGCAGTCAAGGCCCATACTATGTGCTAAAATGAGACATATGACTCTTACAACAAATTCTAGCACATAGTATGGGTCGAGACCTTTCAAACCATATTCAATGACCATAAGAATTTGCATGGGCAGGTTTGAGTACTATTTTATCACTCTTAAAATTTTTTACAGCTATTCGATATGGTTTGGGTGGCCAAGGCCCATACTATGCACTAAAATGGGCCATATGAGTCGTACGACCCATTCTAGCGCATAGTATGATTTGAGACCACTGAATCCATATTGGATGGACACAAGACTTTTTATGGGTGGAGATGAGAACTATTCTTCCATCCCTGTAAATTTTCATAGCCATCCGATATGGTATGGGCAAGTAGGACTCATAATATGTGCTAAAATGGGTCGTATGAGACATACGGTCCATTTTAGCACATAGTATTGTTAGGGACTGCCCAAAGCCTATTGGATGACCACAATACTTTACACGGATGGGGGTGATCACCATTAATTCACCCTTGCAATGTTACACAACATCCTATATTGTATGGATGATCAAGGCCCATATTATGCGCTAAAATGGGACGTATGGCCATACGGCCCATTTTAGCACACAATATGGGTCTGGATTGTCCAAACTATATTGGATAGCCACAAGACTTTGCACGAGTGGGGAAGAGAATAATTTTTTCACCCTTGCAAATTTTTCCAGTCATCTGATATGTTATAATCATTCAAGGCCCATAGGCTATATGCTAAAATGAGACATATGGCTCATACAACAAGTTTTAGCACATAGTATGGGTCAAGACCTCTCAAAACAGGTTGGATGGCCATAAAAGTTTTCATAGACGGGGTTGAGTACTATTTTATCACTTGTGAAAAGTCTCATAGCTATTCAATATGGTTTGGGTGGCCAAAGCCCATACTATGTGCTAAAATGGATCGTATGATCCATAATTTACCATTCTTACACATAGTATGGATTGAGACTTCTCAAGACATATTGGATGCCATAAGACTTTGCATGGGTAGGGTTGAGTACTATTTTCTCACTTATGAACATTCTCATAGCTATTCAATATGGTTTGGGTGGTCAAAGCCCATACTATGTGCTAAAATGGATGGTATGAGCCATACGGCCCATTCTTGCGCATAGTATGGTTCGAGACCACCCGAACCATATTGGATGGCCAAAAAACTTTTCATCGGTGAGGGTGAGCATTATTCTCCCATCCTTGCAATGTTTCAGAGCCATCCGATATGGTATGGACGATCAAGGCCCACTATCGAAAGCGCTCTCGCCTGCGCTCCTATGCCTCTATAGCCCCTGGCATAGCATACACAAAGAAGGAAGCTTCTTAGATGCCACCTCTCATAACCAGATTATGGATAGTATTTTGTGAGTCACATTTATCCACATAGAAACCTTTTCCTACTCCTATGAATTGGGTGATCGCATTTTTGTCTTTGGTTGCCGTTGCTACCCACTGCCACAAACCTTGCATCGACATTTGACGGCCCATAAAATAGAGCACCAGTGATTGAGCATAACAAACTTGAAGTATTTGTAACACTGCCTTCGATCTAAACTCTACCTAAACCACATATCTGTCTTCACCCCACCATGCAAGATATCATCTACCATTGTGTGAGCTCCAAGGTGAGAGGGCTTCATATTTTTTTTCGGATTATAGGTATTTGCACAAGATTCCAATGTCCTTTTCCTCCCTTCTAATTCCACTCCCCATCTATCAAGATCCGATGGCTCCCTCTCCAAGCCGTCACGCTCTTTCGACATTTCTTGCTATGGACCACAAAGGAAGAGGTGGGAACCCCTCTCCCTTAAGTGCTTGTTGGACAATAGCTTTTCAAAAACTTTTCAATAGGTTTCTCTAAAAGAGAGAAAACACCTTTAAGGAAAACAAAAGTTTTACATTTAACTAACTAGACGAGTTACTTCGGGAAGGATTAAGAAAATAAATTAAGTTACTTTAGGGAAAACCTAAACTTTGAGCTAGTTCAGGGAAAAAAAACTTTAAGAACCGGACGAGCTATTTTTATATTTAAAATTTGAAATAATATTTCTTTTAAAAAATATTTTTTAAAAGTAACTCGACGAGTTACTTAAAAAATTTAAAATAATAACTTAATTTTTTTAAGAAACTCGTCGAGTAACGCAGTGAAAACATGATTGTCACGAAAGATAGTGCCACGTAACTTGGCAAGTTACGTGGTGATCCGACTCGGCGAGTTGAGTTTGCCAAGTCGATTCGGCTTTGAGCATCACATCGGGCCACCACGTAACTCGTCGAGTTACGTGGCGGCCTGATGTGGCGCTTGAATCAAGATTGGTTGGGAAACCTAACCCGTTGAGTCGGGCCGCCACGTAACTTGTCGAGTTATGTGGCACTATCCTCCGTGTCGGTGTGTGTAGTCGAGGTAGCAGACGACGTGTGCCACGTGGAGTCTCCATGTAACTCACCGAGTTACGTGGTGGCTTCGACAAGTAACTCGACAAGTTTGGAATAAGGCTATGTGGTGGGTAGTGGTGCTTCGGGAGCAAAGTATCTCGTCGAGTTATCACATTGCGGATGTCACGTTTAGGAGGGAATTGCAAAAAGTGGGTATGCCTTATCATGCATACACCCAATTGTTAGCACATGCCTTTGTTTTGACGCAGTCAAGTGCAGCTCATGCAAACAAAGTGTAATCAAGGAGTGTAAAGAAAATAGAAAGCGTGCATATTGTCAAAGAAAGGAAAGCTAGAATTAAGCAAGCTAGCTTCAATGAATTTAAGCACCGCAAAGTTACTACACACTTTATCAAGTGTTTCAAGAGTTTCATAGAGGGTCTTGAAAACAAGGATAATGATGAAATTATTAGTATCATTTTGAATCATTGACCATTGAGAGACCTAAGCTTTCCATCTACAGGAGGCTAAGGTTTCCAATAACGAGGAAAAGATCTGGATAAGTGGAATGCACAACACTCTCAAGGCAATGAAGAGACCAAAAATCTTGAAAGAGTTTTTTATTTAATGGGCAATATCATGATGTTTATGAGTTCCACAAGCATGAAACCAAACATAGAAGTTGCAAGCTTCTTGATTTACATAAAAGGAACTTTTATGCAACTAGTTTCCAATTGAAACATAATCATACACTATTGCCATTGCATTTGTGTGAGTGCCAACCATACACAAACAATGTAATTATAGAGGAAGTGACTTTATGCCATAGTGGTGACATTTTGTACTAACAATACATACATGTCACCCAACAAAAAGGATGTGTGTTGAAAGCATATCACTGAAAAAGTGTTCAAGAAACATCTAATGTATTTTCTTGAGCAACCTTAGGTTTGTGTTGACTTCTTGAGTAACCAAAAATTTATTTTCATTGTTATGGAAGTGCCTTGATTGTCCTTGAGTTGATTCTAGTAGCTAAATAACAATTTGTTAGTTGGGCTACACATTGCTTCAAGCCTGGTAAATACCATTGTCAAATAGGTAGCTAGCTCTATATGCTCCCGCTCTCAATTGTTGGTACCAGGATTGGAAGTGAGGGAGTTCAGGGCGGGCAACAAGAGAAGTAACCTCTAAACACTCCTCAAGGCTCCCACGCTGCTCAATTAGGGTTGGGGTGACTACAAGCACACAAGACAACAACAAACCCACAATCCAACCCAACAAAAGAAAGGGGCACCAACTAGTTATGGATGTGAACTAGGATGCAAATAGTATGTAGTCAACCATGCAAAGAGAAGAATGCAAAATTGACACACAAACATGGACCAAACACAATCCTTCATGACCATAGGGATTTGGAAGAGAGTAACGTAGAGAGTACAAATCAACTTGAACAACTAGATCCTAGCATAAAAGATTAGATGCTTCCAAGCTTAGAAAAATTAGAGAGATAGCACAAGGTTTGATCTTATTACAATTACACCATTTTCTTAGGGTTACGGGAGCCCTCTCACCGTATCACCCTCTTACAATTAGTCCTAGGCAAACAATTCAACAATCCCTTTAAAACCACAAATTATGAAAGGACACAAATAATCTTGAGGACAACTTCACCTCATACAAGCCATTGAGCCAACTTGCCGCGTTGATTTTGGGCAGAAGAGTCATTGCCCTTTTACACAATTGCACCTCAAACTACCGATCTTATTTATGAGCAAGTGGAAGTCGGGGGGTTCACCATTCCGTACCCCCTATATAATCTGCATTCATGGGGCTTTAAGAAAACCGCTCACTTAACATATATGAATGAATAGAATGACCCCTTATTTTAGGAATTCTTTTCAAAATTCAACATAAAAACCCCTTATTTTATTGTATCTCTATTAAATTGCCTAAAATTTTTGAATTTTAAAACCCCTCCTTTTGAACTTACGTTATACATTAACATGATTACATAGTGCATCCCTGGAGAAGTGGAAGCTACAAATATGATGGAAAATAGGGCAACACTCAATTCCTCTCAATTGCATCAAAGCATCTCTATATGCACATATGAGTTTAATGTGATAGAGAGCTCTCAAAGATTACAATATCCTCGCACAACTATGTGTGTAATGGATCTCCCTTACAAAGAAGAGAAGGGGTCTATTTATAGGTTTTTGGAAGCCCCAATTAGGATTAAGCCTAATCAATTTTATTAAGATAAACAAGGATTATGATTATTATTATTTTATTTCAAATGAGAGTGGGTCTCTCTTACCTTTTGAGTCACAGGAATGTGAGCTCAAGGAGAGAGAATTATTGAGGTCGAAAGAAGAGAGGTTTGATTGAATAACTTGGGAGTGCCTACCTTAGTGGATAGTAGAGGATGCATTTTTTTCAACAATGTTAGCGGTTAGTGTTAGTAATCACTAAAAATTTAAGGTACAATTTACAATGGGTAGAATGAGTTTGATGGTAAAAGTATAAGTGGGAATCCTTGAGATGGTAAATCCTTGAAGAAGCTTGGACTTACCATGTGTAGATTATCAAGAATGGATGTCAATATTCTTCTTCTTCACTTCTTTATGCCTTTGTTGCCGATGTAGATCACCAATTGTGAAAATGACGATTTGATTCTTCACTTCTTTACGCCTTTGTTGCCGATGTAGATCACCAATTGTGAAAATGATGATTTGATGACGAGAATTTTCAATTTTCTAGAGGTTAGGCATGGCCTACATGCTGAATTTAATGTACATAGAGAAGAGGTAGGATGAAATTATGACTTAGAGATAATAGAGAGACACATAGATAGGGTGTATATATATGTAGAGTTCATATGAGAGCTAATGAAGGTAAGCGGGGAGGTTAGTGGTGAAGAGAGTTAAAGAAACCATGGAAATTGCAGGTTTGAGTGAGGGATAGAGAGGAATGTGTGTGTGTGTGTGTGTGTGTGTGTGTGTGTGTGTGTGTGTGTGTGTGTAGAAGTGTGAAGAGAGGTAAGAGAAGACTAGGATGACTTGT